>NW_024402160.1:0-7569 GCF_016859285.1 Xiphias gladius
CTCAGGGAGGGAGCCCAAAGATGAGAGCCTTCAGCCACCTCTAAAAAATGATGCGGCTCAGCTGTTTCCTCGCTCCTGTGACAGCTTTAAATACCTCTCATTCATCTGATGGAGTAGAAGCTGCGGCAGGAATGGACGCTGTTAGCTCAACTTTTAGCCAGGTGTAGCCAGTCCAGCTGAAAGACATAAAGCCAATGGCGGAGTCACCAGATGAGTGTCCACCTTCGAAGTTGGAAGAGCACTGAAGAGTCCGGAGAATTCTTTGGAAGGACAGTAAGGACCTTGTTTGGGGTAAAGAAATAATTAAAAAGAAATCTTGACTGTCATATTCTTACACCGATCAGCCACAGCATTAAAGCCAGTAACTTTCTTTTAACGCTGTAGCTGATCAGTGTATGAATATGACATTCAGCATTTTCACAGTCATTGGAGTTTTTTGAGGAGGCCAAAAATGGTTGTTAACACTCCTGGGAAAGGATGGGACAGCATTGTGGTGTTTCTCTCTCAGCCTTGATCAAAGGGCAGATGGCCGCCCACCAGAACCAGGTTCTGCTCAAGGTTTCTTCCCGTTAAAGGAGTTTTCCTTGCAGCTGACATCGGCGCTTGCTCATGGGGGAATGTTGGAGTCTCTGTAAATATAACTATTAGAGTCGGTCTAGACCTGCTCCATATAAAAAGTGCCTGGAGACCTTCTGTTATTATAAGCTTCCTATCAACCATTCACACTCGGCCTCCTTGTACCCCTAGCGACTCTCTAACATGATGTTACAACAACCAGGAGCACTAACAAACCAAAGCAACATCAATGGCTTTCCAAGTATCGCACAGCCAAGTCCAGTTGCCCGCGATTCAGTCCTTTTGGATAACCATGACCACGGATGACCGAGAATCTTCACAGACGTCATATTCTTTATTTCCTGGTAAATTGTTTCCAAAGCAATTTTGGAATTTTTTGAGACCTGATGTCAATAAACAGCAAATTCACTCGAATTCATGCTTGTGTGTGCTTTTGGAGATGACACCACAATTGTTTGATTAATTCAGTTGGTATATCACAGATGCTGAAACAATGGTTGAAAAAAGATAAAATAGTTATTGATCATCCAAAAACAATGGTGCATTTTTAATTTCCTGAAGTGCAAAATTGTGAAATTTTGGCCAGGTTATTTAACAATCCATAACCCAGGTTGCTTTTAAATAATATTTAAAAAAATAAAATAAAAATACAAGTGCTCACATAGTTGCCTATTGATTTGATGGTGATGGCTCTAATTGTTGGTCTGATTTGTTTACAGTATTTACAGGAAGTTGGTTCCAGTAGCTACACAATTCTTAATCTTTTGAAAACCTTCCAACAGACTGCAAACTTCACTCTGTCCATCAGGCAGTCCCTTTGGTCAAAATATTAAAACTACTACACAGCAACTGCTAACCTGATTTATTAAATTTGCTCTGAAATTCATGTCGCTGCAGAGATCTTAATATGTATTTCTTAGTAACTACTTAAACCTTTTCCAAACGCTGAACACTTGGTCATGATGGATCCGGAGGATGTCCCAAAACCCCCCAGAGCTGCTTTCATACGCTAATGCTTCTATGGGTTTGACATAGAGAAGAAGTGGTTTGTGGTTTCTGTTTTCCTCTACAATGGCACTGCCTTTGACTCAAGTGAAAAAAGAGTGATCCCTGTAGGCATCTCAAACCTTGTTTTTGATTCTTTGTTTGTTGATGCTGATTGTTGATAGTATGTTTAAATCTGCAGTTAGTCGTCTGTAGGGGGTAACCAGAGCTTACATGTATGTGGAGGGGTCAGCACACAGTCAGAGAGATGAAGGAGTCAAGCACATGCTGCCAAGCGACGATGTACAGAGTGGTCAGATTCGGGGGCAGCTGTTGTTCAGAACTTTTCTGTTGTTCATACAGGGAAGTGCTTTTGCTTTATAAAGTCCTACATATATTTCTTTGCATTTACCTGACTCATTGAGGAGGTGAGCCACATTGTAAGATTCCTACAGTAAGATTACAGTAAGATTCATCCTCATACAAACAGCCTTCTGCCAAATGTCAGCATAGATTACCTTACATCCTTTATAATTACTTTTACTGTGCCTCGATAGTTGGTACTTTCAGTTCGTATGTTAATCATAAATGTGCATTTTCATGTTTTGAGAGTCACAACTTTATCTATATGTGTTCTCATGCAATGTTATGTTTGTGTTTGCTTTTGTATATATCCGATTCCATCCTGGGTTCATGAAGTCTGCTGTGCTGCTGAGCAAAGCGGTCTTGTTTTCATGTGGTTACTGCAAACTTTGATTCAAGATGAGAGAAGAGTAGAATATGGAACATATCTCTTTACATTTTAGGTGTTTTGTTGAACATCATATTTACTGCAAACGCAAAAGTAGAAAAAGTCCTCATATCAGTAACATCAAAAACAAACTGGAGTGTAAGGTTTAATGCCACCACTGCTAGTTACTAATTTACTCATTCCTTGACTGTAGATCTATAAAAGTAAAGTGATTATAAGTACCTGGATGTCTTCCCTTTATTTCTGCCATACTGTAGAACAGCCTTCCATTAAATATCAAGTTGACACAAGCAAGAGTGACTTAAAGAGGACTGGTCTATTTTTGGAGCAATGTAAAATTTTATTCAAGCTGTGAATCTTTTTTGTTGTATTTATGTGTATTGATATAGACATTTATTTATTGGTTTAGTTTAAACTCATGTAATTTGGGTTTTATGGTAAGATACTATTCTCTAATTTTACATGACATGTTTATTATCTGCTTTTGACCTCTATGGCCCTCCAGCACTGCCACCCCATAGAAAACGACAGAAGCAGGTTGAGGGCAGGAGTAATTGCCAAAAAGGTATTATTAATGAAATAGGTAAAACATTAATGGATGCCAGGAAATTAAAAAAGAAAACAAACAAACAGATAAAAGGCATCAGATCAAACAAATTAATAAACAATGCATTCATTTAACATTCATTAGTTACTGCTGACATCACAGTTTATCTCTGGATACATACACATCCATGAGTACACCAACTCTGACAAAATGTCACTTACAGCAGAGTTATTTTAACCTATCTTAACAGTGTCCAGCCTCACTGCTGAGAGGACCTAATGATGCAAACCTTTTTTCACTATCCCTGATTGAAGTGTTTGCCTTAAACATAGGAGGAGCTCTCTCCTAATGGTGAGGCTGAGGGAGAGCCCAATGATGAAGAGCCTTCAGCCACACCTCATTTAACTGACGAGTTGTTCCTCACTCCTGTGATGTTGTGAAAACATGCCTCGCTCATCTGATGGAGCAGAAGCTGACGATATATTTTTCTCAGCTTTAGAGGAACCAGCTGTTAGCCAAATTGCAGCCAGTCCAGCTGATGGTGAGGCTCAGTAAGAGCCCAGAGATGAAGAGCCTTCAGCCACACCTCCTAAAAATGATGCCGGCTCAGCTGTTCCTCGCTCCTGTGACAGCATTAAAAAAATGCCTCATTCATCTGATGGAGCAGAAGCTGCTGCAGGAAAAGCCAGTAACTGCCTTTAATGTTGTAGCTGATCAGTGTATGAATCTGACATTCAACATTTGACAATCATTGAGTTTTCTAGAGGAGGCCAAAAACAACTCCTGGGAAGGGATTAAGGGACAGCATTGTAGGTGTTTCTCTCTCAACCCGTAGACAGTTTACATTTGTTTTCCTAAAAGTCTTTCAAAACAAAAACATTATTTGTATTAGCTCACTAGCTAGCCATAAGTGTTTTTGTCATTTCTCCAGTTGTGCCAAGAATCAGGGTTGACTGTCAGAATTAACACTTTTTTCTCACCTTATTAGGTCCAACAAGGCATCTACAGTGGTGAAGGTTTCATCGTCGTCATCATCATCATCATCATCATCATCATCATCTGGGCTGACCTCAGGCTGAATCAGCAGTACCAAAATTAATCCTACAACACATAGCTCAGGGTTAAAGATAGGAAGCAAATAAAATGTATTCTATAGCTGTTTCATTTGGGCTGAATGCAGCACTCTACATGCTCTACATCCACTCTGGATAATGGACTGACTGGCAATAACTAACACTATTACAACAACATACACCAGCCTTCAGAGGAAAGCATTCAAATTCATAGTAAATGATCCAGATCTGCCCCAAACTTTAATGGGTTCTTTGCTGGCCCATGCTCCATCCCTTCAGCAGGTTCGATGCAGATCGGTTCAGTACTTATTGCTTAATCCTGCTGACAAATAAGCCATCAAACCAACAAACAAACAGACACGGGTGAAAACATCAACTCCTCAGCGAAGGTAATAATTCCTTCAAACAGTAACAGTACCTCTATCTACATGGTATAGAAATTGTGAAACTAAAAGAATAAAACAAAAACAAGAAAACTGATGAAATGTTGAAATATTTTAGGGTCCAGTTTCAAATACCTGAGTATACTTTAAAAAGAAACACATGACTCTCAGAATTGTGTCAGTATAACAGTTGACAGGTAAAAACTTTGCACACAGGAAGTCAAATTTGGAACAATTTCACCCATAAGGTGGCTGAACCTGACACCATGGTCCCCCACCACTCTAATGTCCGCTTCAGGGGATTCTAAAGTGGAAATGACCTCCACCTCAAAAGAGCCCTCTAGCATAGGTGCCTTGTGGTCACTGAGCAACTCCTGCCTCACACATCCACGCCCCTGGGTCTGAAGGAAAACTTTAATGTGGCCCCTCTGTTAGAAAAAAAGCAACAATTAAAACTGTCCACCTAGATGGTGCTGTGTAAATGAGTGTGATTATATACAGTATCTAATGTGAGGTACAGGCCCCGCCATATACAGGATGCAAAAGATGCACCTAAAGCTAAAGGGGTAGCCCTGTCAACAAGATGTTCTATTTACATTTACTTTCTGTACAGAACATGGTGTCAGATCAGTATTTTTCTCTGCTGTGGCTCTATATCGACATTACCTTTAGTTGCTTTAATAAAATGTATTAGCATGCATGATTAGCATAAGTTAGCTTAGGCGGAACGGGATACTGTCAATTTTGAGTTAGTTATAACTGGGACATTAACTGCTTTCAAGTTTAACATAAACTATTCACTTATAACTATTAATTATTACCTCATCTAATACATTTGCATCTTGATATACACACTAACTTATGGACAGTTTACATTTGTCTTACAAAAGTCTTTCAAAACAAAAACATTATTTGTATTAGCTCACTAGCTAGCCATAAGTGTTTTTGTCATTTAAATATATAATACTGCTGAAAGATTTATGTTCATCACTAACAATGTCAAGACAAAAAAGTATAACCTCATAGAAATTTTTTTTATAAATCTTACCTTATAAATCATTTAGCTAGGTTAACGCCGACAGAAATTTTCAGATGCACCACGTGCCTCATCTGACTAAAGCTGTCCTGTGGCAAACTGTATCTGGCCCGCTTTTGCTAACTTTAACAAACTGTCTTCAGTCAGCGCTAGTAGCTAGCCTAACATTAGGTGAACTTGAGTCCTCACTCAAGTTCCAACAGGCCAACAGCTGCCAGGCTTGAAACAGTTAACATATTCCTCCTCCAAAAATGAAGCCCGCGTTTGCTGAGATTGGCTCTGGTGAAATCCTCCATTTGCATGTTGACTGAGAGAAAACAAACTAGCTAGCTAATATTACACTTAGCTTGACAGTCAACCGGACCAAGGTACTTGGCTAAATGGCATGATTCAATTAAACATGACATTTTAACAGTTTGCACTTAGATGAGGCGTATAAGTAGACTGTTACGGTTATTATGCGTCAATACTCACAAAGATGGATAAAGAAAGTTCATCAAATGATAAGATTTCTGATTTTGGTGTGTTGAGCGTTCAGCCTCAGTCTCTGTTGTTTTGATTAGAAATAAATCGATGGTTGATAATAGAACGAAATGTAACATGATCTTAGGAAGTAAACAGACCATCAGATCCCCCGACCTGTGGCAATAAATGAAAATAAATGAATAATAATCGGTGTGACACACACACACACACACACACACACACCCAGGTGTGTTTCAGGTGGGACAGGATCGGCACTCATGACGGGAACGTTGTCCTTTCAGGAGCCTCTGATTATTATAGGATCATCCATTCATCGAGGGTCAGCGCCATGTATGTTTGTTTGAAATCCAAAAGATGGGGTAAGGGATTTAAAAAAAAAAATAATAATAAAAATAATAAAGTATATCTAGTAATAACTCTCATACAAAATGTAAAAATGTTTGTTAAACATAAAAGAGTTGACGCATTGGGATACTGTAGGTACTACAAGCTGTATTGAAGATGTATGTTTTTAATGCATTCAAATGCTTGTTCATATACACACATTGAGTGTAAAAAAATGATCAGTTTAATATTGTTTATTTGGTCTTGGCTCAGGGCCCCAGAGGTCCTTGCTGGGTCTGGTCTACACGGAGCCAATAGATATATGGTCTCTGGGTCCAGTTGCGGCAGAACTTGCTCTGGGATTCTTTTTCCAGGGAACCAGGAATATAACATTGTAAGTATCTTCTTCTGGAAGCTAAAAAGTCTCAGAATTTGGTATATTTAGGAGCGGATGTCTTCAAGTGAGACATCCGCTCCTAAATCGAATGGAAGTGTCTCCAAGTAAAACAAATTTGAAATTGTATGTGTGTGTGTCTCCAGATGAAGTTCATCGTGGACACCCTGGGTCAGCCGCCAGATTATCAGCTCAACTGTGGACTAAAAAGCACCCGGTTCTTTAACATTCCATGTATCCACAACCAGCAGACCTGGAGACTTTCTTTTTTTTCATTGTATTTATTTTTTCAATTCTTTTGAACTCATTAGTTTCTGTGATATTTTAGTTAAATACAATAACTGATGGCATCAGAATAGAGGGACAGTAAAGTAAGTATTTCATTGCACTGATAACTTGTATTTCTGCCTATGACAGTAAAGCCTTTGAGTTGAATTGAATTGACGTACTTCAAAATAATGCTTTAACTACAGTACTTGATAAAATGTACTTAGTTACTTTCCACCTCTGTCAGGTGCATGGAGTTCAGTTTCCCACGGTTTGTGCTTGTAATTATATAAGTTATTTTACGTAATTTATGTTTGATTAGATTCATTTGGCTCACCTGTCCACAAAGCAAAGGAGATCGACAATCCAATCCCAACTTTTACTCTGAAAAAAGTCATTTTCACTTCCGGAGGCCACAGCTGGTCCTGCCTACTTCTTGCACGCAGCCATCCGTCCTTTCGAGTCCTCTCGCCTCCTGGCAGCAGCAGACCTCAGCTCTGCCAACTTCTACACGGCTTTGCGTAAAGACGGGTGAGTCAGAAATGTGCGTTTGTCTCATGTTTCACTTTCAGAACGTCACATGATATCTGCACAGCATGGCCAGGAGTAGTGACTGTCTAGGCAGGATCAAAAGGGGAGCTAAAGAAACCGGTTTAGTAGATTAAGCTAACGTTAAGCTAGCCAGGCAGAGCGGGTCAGTTGCTCCCCTCCTTCTTAAGTGTTTTGGGCCTGTTTCTGGCTCTTTCTT
>NW_024402161.1:0-7548 GCF_016859285.1 Xiphias gladius
TTCGGTTACGTAATGCTTTGGGAGTCTTCTTGAAGTAGAAAGTTTTCTAAAACGATCTGGCAAGAATTAAGAGCCTAGCAGCTCAAATGAATATTTGGAGTCAAATGAAGTTTTCTCGCTGAAAAAGACACGTCAAAATCAACATCTGCTGTGATTCTGGCCCGTCTGCGCACTTAAATCAAATGAAAGCATGTTTGCCATCATCAGTCATGCAATTTCTTGGGTTCCGAAATCTGAAAGTAGTTAGATGAGCTTGAGGTCGACAACATATCTTATATACATATATGTTCCAAAAAGAAACAAGCTGTTTAGACTATATTATGTTCAAATTCCCTCTCTCGTCGCTAATGAACATCAAATCAAACATGTACTGCGTTTTCAAAAAATGCTTATACAAACTCAATTCAAAGCACATACTAAGCTTTCTTTGGGAGTCTTCTTAAAGTAGAAAGTTTTCTAAAACGATCTGGCAAAATTAAGAGCCTAGCAGCTCAAATGAATATTTGAGTCAAATGAAGTTTTCTCGGCTGAAAAGGCGTAAAAATCAACATCTGCTGTGATTTTGGAAAGTCTACACTGAAATCAAATGAAAGCATGTTTGCCATCATCAGTCATGCAATTTCTTGGGTTCCAAAATCTTAAAGTAGTTAGATGAGCTTGAGGTCGACAACATATCTTATATACATATATGTTCCAAAAAACAAGCTGTTTAGACTATATTATGTTCAAATTCCTCTCTCGTAATGGCGAATGAACATCAAATCAAACATGTACTGCGTTTTCAAAAATGCTTATGCAAACTCAATTCAAGCACATACTTACCTTTCTTATGGAGTCTTCTTAAAGTAGAAAGTTTTCTAAAACGATCTGGCAGAATTAAGAGCCTAGCAGCTCAAATGAATATTTGAGTCAAATGAGATTTTCTCGGCTGAATAGGCGCAAAAATCAACATCTGCTGTGATTCTGGCCCGTCTGCACTGAAATCAAATGAAAGCATGTTTGCCATCATCAGTCATGCAATTTCTTGGGTTCCAAAATCTTAAAGTAGTTAGATGAGCTTGAGGGTCGACAACATATCTTATATACATATATGTTCAAAAGAAACAAGCTGTTTAGACTATATTATGTTCAAATTCCCTCTCTAAATGAATGAACATCAAATCAAACATGTACTGCGTTTTTCAAAAATGCTTATGCAAACTCAATTCAACGCACAGCCTTACCTTGCTTTCTTCGGGAGTCTTCTTAAAGTAGAAAGTTTTCTAAAAGGATCTGGCAAAAATTAAGAGCCTAGCAGCTCAAATGAATATTTGAGTCAATTGAAGTTTCTCGTGAATAGACGCCAAAAATCAACATCTGCTGTGATTCTGGCCCGTCTGCGCACTGAAATCAAAAGAAAGCATGTTTGCCATCATCAGTCATGCAATTTCTTGGGTTCCAAAATCTTAAAGTAGTTAGATGAGCTTGAGAATTCGACAACATATCTTATATACATATATGTTCCAAAAAGAAACAAGCTGTTTAGACTATATTATGTTCAAATTCCTCTCTCAAATGCGAATGAACATCAAATCAAACATGTACTGCGTTTTCAAAAATGCTTGTGCAAACTCAATTCAAAAGCACATACTTACCTTTCTTTGGGAGTCTTCTTAAGTAGAAAGTTTTCTAAAACGATCTGGCAGAATTAAGAGCCTAGCAGCTCAAATGAATATTTGAGTCAAATGAGTTTTCTCGTGAATAGGCATAAAAATCAACATCTGCTGTGATTCTGGCCCGTCTGCGCACTGAAATCAAATGAAAGCATGTTTGCCATCATCAGTCATGCAATTTCTTGGGTTCAAAATCTTAAAGTAGTTAGATGAGCTTGAGGGTCGACAACATATCTTATATACATATATTATGTTCCAAAGAAACAAGCTGTTTAGACTATATTATGTTCAAATTCCCTCTCTAAATGCATGAATGAACATCAAATCAAACATGTACTGCGTTTTCAAAAATGCTTATGCAAACTCAATTCAAAGCACATACTTTCTTTGGGAGTCTTCTTAAAGTAGAAAGTTTTCTAAAACGATCTGGCAAGAATTAAGAGCCTAGCAGCTCAAATGAATATTTGAGTCAAATGAAGTTTTCTCGGCTGAAAAGGCGCCAAAACTCAACATCTGCTGTGATTCTGGCCCGTCTGCGCACTGAAATCAAATGAAAGCATGTTTGCCATCATCAGTCATGCAATTTCTTGGGTTCCAAAATCTTAAAGTAGTTAGATGAGCTTGAGGGTCGACAACATATCTTATATACATATATGTTCCAAAAGAAACAAGCTGTTTAGACTATATTATGTTCAAATTCCCTCTCGTCATGAATGAACATCAAATCAAACATGTACTGCGTTTTCAAAAATGCTTATGCAAACTCAATTCAAAAGCACATACTTACCTTGCTTATGGAGTCTTCTTAAAGTAGAAAGTTTTCTAAAACGATCTGGCAGAATTAAGAGCCTAGCAGCTCAAATGAATATTTGAGTCAAATGAAGTTTTCTCGTGAAAAGGCGAAAAATCAACATCTGCTGTGATTCTGGCCCGTCTGCGCACTGAAATCAAATGAAAGCATGTTTGCCATCATCAGTCATGCAATTTCTTGGGTTCCAAAATCTTAAAGTAGTTAGATGAGCTTGAGGGGTCGACAACATATCTTATATACATAAATGTTACAAAAGAAACAATCTGTTTAGACTATATTATGTTCAAATTCCCTCTCTCTAAATGAATGAACATCAAATCAAACATGTGCGTTTTCAAAAAAGTGCTTATGCAAACTATATTCAAATCACATACTTACCATTCTTTGTGAGTCTTCTTAAAGTAGAAAGTTTTCTAAAACGATCTGGCAAGAATTAAGAGCCTAGCAGCTCAAATGAATATTTGAGTCAAATGAAGTTTTCTCTGAAAAGACGCCAAAATCAACATCTGCTGTGATTCTGGCCCGTCTGCACTGAAATCAAATGAAAGCATGTTTGCCATCATCAGTCATGCAATTTCTTGGGTTCCAAAATCTTAAAGTAGTTAGATGAGCTTGAGGGTCGACAACATATCTTATATACATATATGTTCCAAAAGAAACAAGCTGTTTAGACTATATTATGTTCAAATTCCCTCTCTAAATGAATGAACATCAAATCAAACATGTACTGCGTTTTCAAAAAATGCTTATGCAAACTCAATTCAAAGCACATACTTTCTTTGAGTCTTCTTAAAGTAGAAAGTTTTCTAAAACGATCTGGCAAGAATTAAGAGCCTAGCAGCTCAAATGAATATTTGAGTCAAATGAAGTTTTCTCGCTGAAAAAGGCGTCAAAAATCAACATCTGCTGTGATTTTTGGCCGTCTGCGCACTGAAATCAAATGAAAGCATGTTTGCCATCATCAGTCATGCAATTTCTTGGGTTCCAAAATCTTAAAGTAGTTAGATGAGCTTGAGGGTTCGACAACATATCTTATATACATATATGTTCCAAAAGAAACAAGCTGTTTAGACTATATTATGTTCAAATTCCCTCTCTCGAATGAACATCAAATCAAACATGTACTGCGTTTTCAAAAATGCTTGTACAAACTCAATTCATAGCACATTCTTACCTTGCTTATGGAGTCTTCTTAAAGTAGAAAGTTTTCTAAATGGATCTGGCAATAATTAAGAGCCTAGCAGATCATATGAATTTTTGAGTCAAATGAGATTCTCGCTGAAAAAGGCCAAAAATCAACATCTGCTGTGATTCTGGCCCGTCTGCGCACTGAAATCAAATGAAAGCATGTTTGCCATCATCAGTCATGCAATTTCTTGGGTTCCAAAATCTTAAAGTAGTTAGATGAGCTTGAGGGTCGACAACAAATGTTATACTTATATATATAGGTATGTTCAAAAGAAACAAGCTGTTTTAGACTATATTATGTTCAAATTCCCTCTCTCGTCGTGAATGAACATCAAATCAAACATGTACTGCGTTCTCAAAAAAGTGCTTATGCAAACTCAATTCAAAGCACATACTTAGCTTTCTTTGGGAGTCTTCTTAAAGTAGAAAGTTTTCTAAAACGATCTGGCAGAATTAAGAGCCTAGCAGCTCAAATGAATATTTGAGTCAAATGAGATTTTCTCGGCTGAAAAAGGCGTAAAAATCAACATCTGCTGTGATTCTGGCCCGTCTCTTACTGAAATCAAATGAAAGCATGTTTGCCATCATCAGTCATGCAATTTCTTGGGTTCCAAAATCTTAAAGTAGTTAGATGAGCTTGAGGTCGACAACATATCTTATATACATATATGTTCCAAAAGAAACAAGCTGTTTAGACTATATTATGTTCAAATTCCCTCTCTAAATCGCGAATGAACATCAAATCAAACATGTACTGCGTTTTCAAAAATGCTTATGCAAACTCAATTCAAAGCACATACTTAGCTTTCTTTGGAGTCTTCTTAAAGTAGAAAGTTTTCTAAAACGATCTGGCAAGAATTAAGAGCCTAGCAGCTCAAATGAATATTTGAGTCAAATGAAATTTTCTCGTGAATAGGCGCCAAAATCAACATCTGCTGTGATTCTGGCCGTCTGCGCACTGAAATCAAATGAAAGCATGTTTGCCATCATCAGTCATGCAATTTCTTGGGTTCCAAAATCTTAAAAGTAGTTAGATGAGCTTGAGGGTCGACAACATATCTTATATACATATATGTATGTTCCAAAAGAAACAAGCTGTTTAGACTATATTATGTTCAAATTCCTCTCTAAATGTGAATGAACATCAAATCAAACATGTACTGCGTTTTCAAAAATGCTTATACAAACTCAATTCAAAGCACATACTTTCTTTGGAGTCTTCTTAAAGTAGAAAGTTTTCTAAAACGATCTGGCAAGAATTAAGAGCCTAGCAGCTCAAATGAATATTTGAGTCAAATGAAGTTTTCTAAGCTGAAAAGACACCAAAATCAACATCTGCTGTGATTCTGGCCCGTCTCGCACTGAAATCAAATGAAAGCATGTTTGCCATCATCAGTCATGCAATTTCTTGGGTTCCAAAATCTTAAAGTAGTTAGATGAGCTTGAGGGGTCGACAACATATCTTATATACATATATGTTCCAAAAAAAAAAAGCTGTTTAGACTATATTATGTTCAATTCTCTCGTCGCGAATAAACATCAAATCAAACATGTACTGCGTTTTCAAAAAATGCTTGTACAAACTCAATTCAAAGCACATGCTTACCTTGCTTATTGAGTCTTCTTAAAGTAGAAAGTTTTCTAAAACGATCTGGCAAGAATTAAGAGCCTAGCAGCTCAAATGAATATTTGAGTCAAATGAGATTTTCTGGCTGAAAAAAGCAAAAATCAACATCTGCTGTGATTCTGGCCCATCTGCGCACTGAAATCAAATGAAAGCATGTTTGCCATCATCAGTCATGCAATTTCTTGGGTTCCAAAATCTTAAAGTAGTTAGATGAGCTTGAGGGTCGACAACATATCTCATATAGATATAGGTATGTTCCAAAAGAAACAAGCTGTTTAGACTATATTATGTTCAAATTCCCTCTCTCGTCACGAATGAACATCAAATCAAACATGTACTGCGTTTTCAAAAAGTGCTTATGCAAACTCAATTCAAAGCACATACTTGGCTTTCTTTGGGAGTCTTCTTAAAGTAGAAAGTTTTCTAAAACGATCTGGCAAAATTAAGAGCCTAGCAGCTCAAATGAATATTTGAGTCAAATGAGATTTTCTCGCTGAAAAGGCCAAAAATCAACATCTGCTGTGATTCTGGCCCGTCTACTGAAATCAAATGAAAGCATGTTTGCCATCATCAGTCATGCAATTTCTTGGGTTCCAAAATCTTAAAGTAGTTAGATGAGCTTGAGGGTCGACAACATATCTTATATACATATATGTTCCAAAGAAACAAGCTGTTTAGACTATATTATGTTCAAATTCCCTCTCTCGTCATGAATGAACATCAAATCAAACATGTACTGCGTTTTCAAAAAAGTGCTTATACAAACTTAAATGAAAGCACATACTTAGCTTTCTTTGGGAGTCTTTATAAAGTAGAAAGTTTTCTAAAACGATCTGGCAAGACTTAAGAGCCTAGCAGCTCAAATGATTATTTGAGTCAAATGAAGTTTTCTCGCTAAAAAAGACGCCAAAAATCAACATCTGCTGTGATTCTGGCCCGTCTGCACTGAAATCAAATGAAAGCATGTTTGCCATCATCAGTCATGCAATTTCTTGGGTTCCAAAATCTTAAAGTAGTTAGATGAGCTTGAGAATTGACAACATATCTTATATACATATATATAGGTATGTTCCAAAAGAAACAAGCTGTAAAGACTATATTATGTTCAAATACCCTCTCTCAAATCATGAATGAACATCAAATCAAACATGTACTGCGTTTTCTAAAAATGCTTATGCAAACTCAATTCAAAGCACATTCACTTACCTTGCTTATGGTTTCTTCTTAAAGTAGAAAGTTTTCTAAAACGATCTGGCAAGAATTAAGAGCCTAGCAGCTCAAATGAATATTTGAGTCAAATGAAGTTTTCTCGCTGAATAGGCGTAAAAATCAACATCTGCTGTGATTTTGGCCGTCTGCGCACTGAAATCAAATGAAAGCATGTTTGCCATCATCAGTCATGCAATTTCTTGGGTTCCAAAATCTTAAAGTAGTTAGATGAGCTTGAGGGTCGACAACAAATACTATATACATATATATTATGTTCCAAAAAGAAACAAGCTGTTTAGACTATATTATGTTCAAATTCCCTCTCTAAATCATGAATGAACATCAAATCAAACATGTACTGCATTTTTCAAAAAGTGCTTATGCAAACTCAATTCAAAACATACTTAGCTTTCTTTGGGAGTCTTCTTGAAGTAGAAAGTTTTCTAAAACGATCTGGCAAGAATTAAGAGCCTAGCAGCTCAAATGAATATTTGAGTCAAATGAAGTTTCTCGCTGAAAGGCGTAAAAATCAACATCTGCTGTGATTCTGGCCCGTCTAGCACTGAAATCAAATGAAAGCATGTTTGCCATCATCAGTCATGCAATTTCTTGGGTTACAAAATCTTAAAGTAGTTAGATGAGCTTGAGGGTCGACAACATATCTTATATACATATATGTTCCAAAAGAAACAAGCTGTTTAGACTATATTATGTTCAATTCCCTCTCTCATCAGCGAATGAACATCAAAATCAAACATGTACTGCGTTTTCAAAAATGCTTGTACAAACTCAATTCAAAAGCACATACTTACCTTGCTTATGAGTCTTCTTAAAGTAGAAAGTTTTCTAAAACGATCTGGCAAGAATTAAGAGCCTAGCAGCTCAAATGAATATTTGAGTCAAATGAAGTTTTCTGGCTGAAAAAAGCGAAAAAATCAACATCTGCTGTGATTCTGGCCCATCTGCTTACTGAAATCAAATGATAAGCATGTTTGACATCATCAGTCATGCAATTTCTTGGGTTCCTATATCTTAAAGTAGTGTAGATGAGCTTGAGGGGT
>NW_024402162.1:0-7511 GCF_016859285.1 Xiphias gladius
TTTACATGAAACCACACAACGTGATGTATTCCTTGCTTTTCTGCTACCTTCTTTCAATCATTGGGAGCAAGTCATTTGTTTGAATCCACCTTCTACATGAAATAGAGAGTTTATCTACACAGAGCGTTTAAAAGGTCTCATTCTTGGCAAAGTAGTATAAAAAGACAAATGATGTCATTTTAGAAAGTATTCATAGTTTCTAAATAGCCATGTTTTCCTTAATATTCCTCAGCTTTTTGTTGGTTGTGAACATGTGTGAGGTGTTTGCACAGCCAACTAGTAGTAGGGAAACCTGAATTCAACACAAATTCAACCCTGATTTCAAACTGTTCTTCTCTGTAACATACACTGTTGTCAATAGTCCAGTCTTTACATGAAACCACACAAGCGTGATGTAGTCCTTGCTTTTCTGCTTTACCTTTCAATCATTGGGAGCAAGTCATTTCTTGAATCTGCTTCTACATGAAATAGAGAGTTTATCTACACAGAGCTTTTAAAAGGTCTCATTCTTGGCAAAGTAAGTATAAAAAGACAAAAGATGTCATTTTAGAAAGTATTCACCAAGAGTTCTATATATAACCATGTTTTCCTTCATATTCCTCAGGTTTTTGTTGTTGTGAACATGTGTGAGGTAAGCCACAGCCAACTAGTAGGGAAACACAACTTAATTCAAAACTGATTTCAAACTGTTCTTGAATAAGTGTAAGTGTGTTTTGCACAGCCAACCAGTAGGGAACACAACTTAATTCAACACTGATTTCAAACTGTTTCTGAACATGTGGGTGTTTGCACAGCCAACTAGGTAAACACAACTTAATTCAACCCCAAGATTTCAAACTGTTCTTCTCTCTCTCTGTAACATACACTGTTGTGAATAGTCGCCTTAGCATGAAACCACACAACGTGATGTATTCTTTTTTGCTTTTTCTGCTACCTTCAACTATTGGGAGCAAGTCATTTGTTTGAATACCTTCTACATGAAATAGAGAGTTTATCTACAAGGAGAGCTTTTAAAAGGTCTCATTCTAGCCAAAGTAAGTATAAAAAGACAAAAGATGTCATTTTAGAAAGTATTCACATAGAGTTCTAAATAACCATGTTTTCTTCATATTCTCTTGGTGGCTTGTTGGTTGTAACATGTGTGAGTTGTTTGCACAGCCAAACCAGTAGGGAAACACAACTTAATTCAACACTGATTTCAAACTGTTCTTCTCTAGACACACTGGTGTCTTGAGTCAATCTTTACATGAAAACCACACATACATGTATTCTTCATATTCTGCTACCTTTTCAATCATTGGGAGTGGTCATTTGTTTGAACTACCTTCTACATGAAATAGAGAGTTTATCTACACAGAGGGTTTAAAAGGTCTTCATTCTTAGCCAAAGTAAGTATAAAAAGACAAAGATGTCATTTAGAAAGTATTCACATAGAGTTCTAACAACCATGCTTTCTTCATATTCCTTTAGCTTTTTTGTTGGTTGTGAACATGTGTGAGGTGTTTGCACAGCCAACTAGTAGGGAACACAATCCCAATTCAACACTGATTTCAAACTGTTCTCTGTAATATACACTGTTGTCAATAGTCAGTCTTTACATGAAAGTATGCAACGATGTTTTCTCATATTCTGCTACCTTTTCAATCATCCACAGAGCAAGTCATTTGTTTGAATCACTCTCTACATGAAATAGAGAGCTATTCCACACAGAGGGTTTAAAAGGTCTCATTCTTAGTCAAAGTAAGTATAAAGACAAAAGATGTCATTTTTAGAAAGTATTCATTACAGATTTAAATAACCATGTTTTCCTTCATATTCTCAGCTTTTTGTTGGTTAGAACATGTGTGTGAGGTGTTTGTACTGTGCCAACTAGTAGGGAACACAACTTAATTCAAAACTGATTTCAAACTGTTCTTTTGAACATGTAAGGTGTTTGCACAGCCAAATTCAGTAGGGAAACACAACTTATCCAACCCCTGATTTCCAAACTGTTCTTCTCTGTAACATACACTGTTGTCAATAAATAATCTTTTTACATGAAACCGCTGACAACGTGATGTATTCCTTGCTTTTTCTGCTACCTTTTCAATCATTAGAGCAAGTCATTTGTTTGACCACCTTCTACATGAAGGAGAGTTTATCTACACTGAGCTTTTAAATGGCCCCATTCTTAGCTAAAGTAAGTATAAAAAGACAAAAGATGTCATTTTAGAAACTATTCCCATAGAGTCTAAATAACCACATGTTTTCTCTTCATATTCTCAGGTTTTTTGTTGGTTGTGAACATGTGTGGGAGTTGCTTGCACAGCCAACTAGTAGGGAAACACAACTTAATTCAACATCAGATTTCAAACTGTTCTTCTCCGGTAGGCTACACTGGTGTCTTGAGTCAGTCTTTACATGAAAGCATACAACGGATGTAGTCCTTTTTGCTTTTTCTGCTACCTTCAATCATTGGGAGCAAGTCATTTGTTTGAATCACCTTCTAAGCATAGCCAGAGAGTTTATCTACACAGAGCTTAAAAGGTCTCTATCTAGCTAAAGTAGTATAAAAAAAAGACAAAAGATGTCATTTCTAGAAAGTATTCAAGACAGGAGTTCTATATAACCATAGTTTTCCTTCTCATATTCCTCAGGTTTTTAAGTTGGTTGTGAACATGTGTGAGGTGTTTGGCACAGCCAACTATAGGGAAACAACTTAATTCAAAACTGATTTCAAACTGTTCTTGAACAAGTGTAAGCAGTTTGCACAGCCAATCCAAGTAGGGAAACAATAAATCCTATCTTCAACACTGATTCAAACTGTTCTTGAACATGTGTAAGGTGTTTGCACAGCTAACCAGGGAAACACAACTTAATTCAACATCGCATTTCAAACTGTTTTCTCTGTAAACATACACTGTTGTCGTCAGTCTTGGCGAAACCACACAAATTGCAGGTATCTTCATTCTCCTGCTACCTTTTCAATCATTGGGAGCAAATATTTGTTTGAATCACCTTCTTTGCTAAGGAAAGGAGATATTTTATCTACACAGAGACGTAAAGGTCTTATCTTGAGCCAAAAGGTAAACAGGAGAAAAAGATGTTATTTTAGTAAAAAGTATCTGGCTTACAGATTTCTAAATAAATATGCTTTCATATTCCCGCTTTTTGTTGCTGGTTAGAATTTGTGGTAAGGGAAGCTGCAATAGCCAACTAGTAGGGAACAAAATCAACACTGATTTAAATTCTAAAGGATATAATGGTACACAAGTGAGTCAGTCTATGATACCTTCACACAATGCATGTATTCCTTCATATTCTGCTACCTTCTTCAACCAATATCATCGTGAGTAAGCACTTGTTTGAATCAATTCCTCTTCTTTCACAAGGAAACAGAGAGTTTATCTACACAGAGCGTTTAAAAGGTCCTATCTTTTAGCTGTAAGTCAAAATAGACAAAGACGCTTAGTATATTCACACAGAGTCTTCTGAATAACCAAGTGTTTTCCTTTTCATATTCCTCACAGTGTTAGAAGCTTTTTGTTGTTAGTTACAGGAACATGTGAGGTAAGCTTGTGTTGGTGCCAACTAGTAGGGAAAACAACTTAATTCACACTATTTAAACCATTCTTTTCAAAGATACATCGTTGTCAAGACAATTTATACAAACCACACAACGTGATGTATTCCTTCATATTTGCTACCACAATTGTTGGTTAAGCTTGTCATTGAATCATTTCATATGAAATAGAGAGTTTATTCACACAGAGAGATGAAAGAACCCATTCAGCTGCCAGTATAAATAGACAAAAGATGTCATTTTATATTCACATAGAGTTCTAAATAACCAAGGCTCTCTGCGTTTCCCAGCTTTTTTGTTGCCAGAACATGTGCGATAAAAGTAACAGCCAACCAGTAGGAAACACAAACTTAATCTCAACACTGATTTTCAAACTGTTCTTCTGTAGGATAAGACCACAGTGCTGTCATGAGTCAGTCTTTTACATGAAAGACACAACGTGATGTTTTCCTCTTCTCATATTCTGCTACCTTTCAATCATTGGGAGCAAGTCATTTGTTTGAATCACCTTCTTTCATGATGTGAAAGAGTTTCATCTGCCACACAGAGCATTTAAAAAGTGTCTCATTTCCAGCCAGGCGGGGCCAAGTTGTCAAGATTCAAAAGATGTCATGTTGTGCTATCTCACATAGAGTTCTAAATAACCATAAGCAAGCTTTTCCTTCATTATTCCTGTAGCTTTTTGGTTGGTTGTGAATCATGTATAACAGTAAATTTGCAGCAAGTAGCCAACTAGCAGGAAAACACAACCTCTAATTCACAAACACTGATTTCAAAAACTGTTCTTCTCTCTGTAAAGGATACACTGGCTGTCAATAGTCAGTCTTTTGTTGAATATTACGAAAGCATACAACAAATCTGTGATGTATTCCTCTCTCATATTCTGCTACCTTGTCAACTCATCATTATTGGGAGCAAGTTCTATTTGCCTTGAACTCAATTTCTACATGAAATAATAGAGAGAGTTTTATCTACACAGAGCATTTAAAAGGTCTCTAGTCATTCTTAGCTGTAAAGTAAGTATGTAATAGACAAAAGATGTCTGCTTAGGAAAGTATTCACATAGGTTTTCTAATGTCATAATCCATGCTTTTCCCTTTCTATATTCCTCCATAGCTTTTTGTAGCTTGGTTGTGAACAGTGTGTGTGAGGTAAGTTTCCAGTACCAGCCAACTAGAAAAGTGTGGGGAACACAACTTAATTCAACACTGATTTCAAAAACTGTTCTTCTCTGTATGGATACACTGGTGTCAAGGAGTCAGTCTTCATACGAAAACCACACAACGCGGATGTTTTCAAGTCAAGTATTCTGCTACCTTTCAACTGGTGGCCAGGAGCAAGTCATTTGTTTGAATCACCTCTACATGAAATAGAGAGAGTTTATCTACATACACAGAGCGTTTCTAAAAGGTCTCATTCTTAGCCAAAGTATGTATATATAAGATGACAACAGAGCCAGTTTTAGAAAAGTATTCACATAGAGAGTGTCTGTAATGGAAACCATGCGTTTCTTCCTTCATATTCCTGCTATGCTTCTTTGTTGGTTGTGAACCTGTATATGTATGTGTTTGCACATGGTACCTAACTAGTGAGAAACACAACTTAATCTTCAAAACTGATTTCTCAAACTGTTCTTTAGAACATGCAAAAAGGGTGTTTACATGTTTCAATTCAGTAGGGAAACACAACTTAACCAACACTGATTTCCTCAAATCTCTGTAAACATACACTGGCGTCTGCCATAGCTTCGTCTTACATGAAAATCACAATATCAAAGATGTGTATTCCTTGCTTTTTCTGCTAACTTTCCCAATCATTGTGAGCAAGTCATTTGTTTGAATTCACCTCTCTATGGCTTAGAAAGAGAGAGTTTATTTCACATGAGGGTTTTAAAAGGTCTCATTCTAGCCAAAGTAAAGTATAAATAGACAAAGATGTCATTTTAGAAAGTATTCACACATGGAGTTCTAGTAAATAACCATGTTTTTCCTTCATATTCCTCAGCTTTTTGTTGGTCAGAATAGCGTGGAGGTGTTTGTACAGCCAACTAGGCAGGGCAGAAACACAACTTAATCTGCACACTGGATTTCAAAAATTGTTCTGTGAATATGTGTGAGGTGTTTGCACAGCCAACTAGTAGGGAAACACAACTTTAATCTCAACACTCGATTTAAACTGTCTTTCTGTAATACACTGTTGTCATTAGTCAGTCTTTATAATGGAAAGGCCACACATGTAACGTGTGATGTATAGGTTTTCCTTCATATTCTGCTACCTTTCAATCATTGGGGAGCAAGTCATTTGTATTAGAATCACCTCTCAGCATAGAAATAATAGAGAGTTTATCTACACAGAGCTTTTTAAAAAGTGTCTCATTCTAGCTATAAAGTAAGTATAAAAAGATTAAAAGATGTCATTTGAAAGTATTCACATAGGAGTTCTAAATGGAACCATGCCTTTCTTCATATTCCCTTGCAGCTTTTTTTTGCGTTGGTTGTAGAATATGTGTGTGGGAGGTGTTTGCTTCAGAAGAGCCAACTAGTAGGGAAACACAACTTAATTCAACACTGATTTCAAACTGTTCTTTCAAATGGAGGATAACACTGGTGTCACGATAGTCAATCTTTACATGAAAAGGCATACAACGATGTTTTTCTCATATCTCTACAAGTACCTGGTCAATCATTGGGAGCAAGTCATTTGTTTGAATCAACCTTCATGAAATACAGAGAGAGTTTATCTCATGGCTAACAGAGCAGCATTTAAAAGCTATCTCATTCTAGCCAAAGTAAGTATAAACAGACACAAGATGTCACTTTAGAAAAGTATTCATAGAGTTCTAAATAACCATAGTTTTCCTTCATATTCCTCACATAGCTTTTTGTTGGTTGTGAACTTATATGTTGCAAGTTTGCACCAAGCTAACTAGCAGGGAAAACACAACTCTAATTCAACACTGATTAAACTGTTCTTCTCTGTAGGATAAGTTACACTGCTGTCAATAGTCAGTCTTTACATGAAAGTTATTGCCAACGGTAGATACGTTTTCCTTTCATATTCCTGCGCTTACCTTTTCAATCATTCTGGGGAGTAAGTCATTTGTTTGAATCAATACCTTCTACATGAAATAGAGAGTTTATCTACACAGAGGGCTTAAAAGGTCTCTTATAGCTGCCAAAGTAAGTATAAAAAGACAAAAGATGTCATTTTAAGTATTCACATAGAGTCTCTAAACAACCATATGTTTTCCTTCATATTCCTCATAGCTTTTTGTTGGTTTTGAACATGTGAGGTAGTTCTGTACAGCCAACCAGTAGGAAACACAACTTAATCTTAAACTGATTTCCAAAAACTGTTCTCTTGAACATGTGTAAGGTGTTTGCACAGCCAACTAGTAGGGAAACACAACTTCTAATTCAACACTGATTTCAAATCTCTGTAACATACACTGGTGTTTCAAAGTCAGTCTTTACATTAACCATCCGCCAATAATGTGATGTATTCCTTTTGCTTTTTATGCTACCTTCAATCACATTGTGAGCAAGTCATTTATTTGAATTCACCTTCTAGCTAAGGAAATAGAGAGTTTATCTAATAGAGGGTTTAAAAGGTCTCATTCTCTTAGCCAAAGTAAGTATAAACAGACAAAAGATGTGTCATTTTAGGAAAGTTTTCACATAGAGTTCTAAATAACCATGTTTTCCTCTCATATTCCCTCATGGTTGGTTAGAATATGTGTGAGGTGAAGTTTGCACAGCCAACTAGTAGGGGAAACACAACTTATCCAACACTGATTTCAAACTGTTCTTCCTCAGGATACACTGGTGTCATGAGTCAGTCTTTACATGAAAGCATTGCCAACGTGATGGTTTTCATATTCTGCCACCTTTTCAAATTATTGGGGAGCAAGTCATTTGTTTGAATCACCTTCTACATGAAATAGAGAGTT
>NW_024402163.1:0-7420 GCF_016859285.1 Xiphias gladius
CTCAGTGTCTGCGCTGAAACTGGTGATGTAAATGATGAATTGAAAACTAAGGAAAAAAAAAATACTCGAGGGGCCAAAGGAAGCCAAAATGCAGCTATTATACATTGTCAATCACTGCAACATCCACCTCTAAGACCAACTTTTTCAGACTGACTTCTGAATAGTGATTGCTGGCAGTAGTGTATGGGACAACCACAATGGGTATTAATGTACTGCAATATATTTAAGCGACAATTATAGCTCCATTTCACCACAGGAACTTAACAACCCTTAAGATAGGGCTCCATAACCTGAACCTTCAGGCTTTGATGCAAGTTTAAACCATGTAATTTTTTATTTGCTGTATCAGGTATGAGAGTGAAATAAGTGATGTTGTTACTGATGATAGCTTTGACATTTATGTGAACATTTGATGCATGTTTATATGGTGATGAAGAACCCAGGGACCTGTTGAATCAATGGCCCAAAAACACA
Source organism: Xiphias gladius (assembly GCF_016859285.1). Classification (NCBI taxonomy): domain Eukaryota; kingdom Metazoa; phylum Chordata; class Actinopteri; order Istiophoriformes; family Xiphiidae; genus Xiphias; species Xiphias gladius. Next base: position 475 of record NW_024402163.1, read on the forward strand.
ACAAACCTGAAGTTTTTAATTTTGACTGCTGTTCCCCACTGAATGGCATCCTGTCACTCCACATATTAAATTGTGCCTCTTTTGTTTTGCCAACAGGCACTGTTCATTATTCTGTTTTAATGAGTGATGGTTGTCGGGGTATATACAGGCTGATGCTTGACTGATGCATAGTGTATGGTAGATCTGTTGTGTTTGTTGCAGTTATCCTTGTTATGATGTGATGACACATGTGACCATTTTAATCACAATTTACAGCACTTTTTGGAAATCCATGAAAAGCACAACCATAAATGCCCCTTATGAGGAGTGCTGTAAATTGTGATTGGTCAAGCATGTCATCACATCATAACAAGGATAACTGCAACAAACACAACAGATCTACCATACTCATGCATCAGTCCAGAGTATCAGCCTGTATATGCGGACAACCATCACTCATTAAAACAAGACAATGAACAGTGCCTGTTGGACAAACAAGAGGCACAATTTAATATGTGGAGGACAGGATACCATTCGTGGGAACAACAGTCAAAATTAAAACCAGTGGTTGTTGTCATTTTGGGCCACTGATTCAGCAGGTCCCTGGGTTCTTCATACACCACTTTTAACCATGCATCAAAATATTTCACATAAATGTCGAGAATATCAGTAGCTGGCATCACTTATTTCACTCTCATACCCTGACAACCAAGCCACAAAAATTATGGTTTAAACTTGCATCAAGCCTTAGAAGGTTCAGGTTATAGAGCCTATCTTAAGGGTTGTTAAGTTCCTGTGGTGAAATGGAGCTATAATTGTGGTTTAAATATGTTGCAGTACATTAATACCTATTGTGGTTGTCCATACACTACTATAACAATCACTATTCAGAAGTCAGTCTAGTTGGTCTTAAGGGTGGATCTTGCAGTGATTGACAATGTATAATAACTGTATACTTTGCTTCCTTTTTGGCCCCAGTATTTTTCCTTAGTTTCAATTCATCCTTTACATCACCAGTTTCAGCGCCAGACACTTCTGGAGCTTTCAGTCAACATTGGCTGACTGCTCCAGTCACAGCAAAACATGAACTCCTCCTTTCTTAGCAATTGCCATTAGTGCTGAAATGCATGCTAATATGATTCACATTGACTCATACTCTGTTTATAGCCATGTAGCCTATTCCTCTGTCATCGTAGCTTTCACACCCACACCTAATAACTTATAAGAGGCTGTTACTGATATCGCCAGCAAGGCAACACAATACATTTTTTACTGTCACATGTGCTGGAAAATGTAATTCATCTGATTTAATAAGTGGTGTTCATGGCACAGCAAGGCCCATAGAAAGGTCTACTGCTTCTAATATATTTCTAACAAAAGCTTCTATTGATTGTTGAATGAGTGGACATTTGTGCACCATGTACTGCATAAACTCACACATACACAGGACATGGTTGTATAACTAAATTTACATATGCGCACACACAGGGTGGCTTTAAGCAAGAAGAAGTAGAATAATAGTAATGAGCAGTAAAAGATAAGACCAGCTATGCAATTAGGTTTAGAAAAACATAAAGTCCATATAATGAAATATATAATTGCATATAATTGATGCCATGTTTAATACACACTGGGGATTCACGCTGGTTGTTTTCATACCTTGCATACGCGATTTTGCACCCGGTTTACTTTAAAGTAAACCAGGCATATACATCCATGTGTTCGTGCTGTATATACTTGTGCATATACTTGTGTGATTGACCCTGAGTGTGTATGAAAAGCGAAATTGTGATGGGGATCCCAGCGATCGAGAGTACAGCTGGTGGTGTTGGTTGTGTTTAGGTTGTCATGTGCAGTGCCGCAGTCTATAGACGCAGAGAAAGTAAAAAGACACAAAGACAGACAAACAGACTGGTAAATATACTTTGAATATATTCATTAATGTGTCATCAAATTTGGTACGAACTTTAAAGCTGCCTGACATAGACAATTTGGTGACCCCAAGGCAGTATCACAGTAACTTATACAACCGCGGAACTCTGACTTTGACTGAAGTGATTTTGAGAGTTTAAATGACCAGGAAATCATACAAAGCTTTGCCACAAAACTAGTACTACTTTCTCGAGTGGCTATAAAAAGTTTCAGTCCGTCATTCTGATCCTACCTTCTTCTACCAAATGGGTAGTTGTTCATAACTAAACCATCAAAAAGTACAACACAATGTAAATGGAGTAAATGTGGCAGGTCAACTTGATGGTCATCTCTTTGCTGTAGAGTGATTTCAGTCATGAGGATATCAAACCATGTGACACTGTGATCTGAAAACACGTAAGTTCACACAAGTCTGGGAAGTGCACTAATTAGCATGCTTCCGACCAGTCAGAGGAATTTAAGCTGGAATGGAAGCCAGGGCATGACTTCACTACTTTTTCCAGCAAACAAGCTGTAAATAAAGCTATTGACATAATAATATCACCTTGCGTTTGATATAGCTAATGCGTTAGCAAACAGTTGTTTATTACACATCCAGTAAACACCAGAGCAACATAGAGTTGATTTAGAGTTGTGACTCTACCACAACTCTAAATCAATGACCCCTACTCCTTATAGCTCTGTTTTGTTTCCTGTCTTTAGGGGAAATATCTGGCTCTTTAGCTGCTAAATGCTCCTCTGTTCTCAGCTAGAAGTCAACTTTGTCTGCTGGTTGGTGCTGAAGCAGATAGTGTACAGTGTACAGCTTACATTTATTGTTTTGCATGTCTTGTATTATGAGAGACTCTGTGTTGCATGTCTTAATTGACATGTGCTCGCCTAATGATAATAGGTACATGACAATGTAGTCTGAATGATGATTTTTTATATGCTTTTTAAAATTAACTTTATTAAGTATATAAATGATCCAATAACTTTTGGAATTACAATCTTATATTCTTTTTAGGGTGACTCTTAACATCTGTCAGGGCCTACAGATAAAAATAGCCTCTTCGCTAACTCTGGTAAATTTACAGCAGTGTTTATTAATGGCATTGTTTCTTATAAATAAACAAATAAATACATGAAATATCTACCTACAATGTTAGGAAAGACACACTGAAACGCCTGAACCAAAACAGTTAAGTTGAGGGCTAATAAAACCAAGTAAGTAGCTCAAGATACTAAAAAGATCCCAGCAGAGCTGGGACACTACAGAGTCAGATGATAATTCTCTAATGGGTTCATCATGATATATTTTACTTTACAGTAACACTAAAAACATAGCTTGCACAGGCTAGGAGTTTGATCTGGTTTTTGTTGCATAGTTGTTTCCAAGTGTCTCCCAAGGCTGGCAGCAATCCTGCCACTGGAGGCCGCATGTCTGACAGTTGTGGCGTGTGTAATAGTTAGTTTTGCAATCTGGATTTGAGATGATAATCAGTTTCACCCACACAAGCAGTTGGGCCTGCTTAGGGCCAGTGTCGGCCCCTAGGACACTGGTCTGATTCTGGGTGCGCCACTGGTATGTCATTCTTTGCAAGCATGTAACCTGGGCTACATTCTGACACCAGAAACTAAACTGACCCCAGTGTTTTCCCTGAAAGCTCTAATAGGTCTCTTTCACATGCAGCTACACAGACAGACATGTTTACTGTTTGGAGTCATTATTTAACTGGTTCTTCTACAGTAGAGCCTTTGCATCTTTTAACATTGTATACAGGTCTCATGAGGGTAACACACAGGGATTCAGCCAGTCACTGAAAGCACTGTAGTAGTGAACTAAGGGTGAAGTAAATGGACAGAAAAGCAGACAGGAAGGTCAGGTTCACAAGGAATAGAAACGTATTCTCCTTCCCCCACAAACAAACCAGTACAGAATGGCCCAGCCAGTGCCAATGGGTGAATGAAAGACCGTCTCTCTCTCTCTTCCCGTCTCTGACTCTCCAGTATACCTCTCTAAGCCCCTCGCTTCCCTCCCTTCTTGGAGGAGATGAATAGTTGACAGAGGAATGGAGGAAATATTCGGCAACCAGATTCATAGCTCTTGTAATGCCATTCACACGGTGTGAGTGTGTCACTTTGTAGGCGTGTGTGTGACTGTGTGCATGCCTACAGTACTGTATGTGTAAATGTGTTAATGTAAGACTTAGAAATGTCAGTTCTTTCATCACTGTTGTAATCATCATATGTTCATTTCAGATAACCTTTGTTTTAAAAGCATGTGTTTCGCTGTTGGGCTTTGCCAAGCTGGAGTACATCTCACACACATGCCTCCAAACACACACATACCTCCATCTGGACATTAATATATGTAATTTTACTTACACACTCTACAATTAAGTCTTCCACTCTTATATAGCTCAGTGAAGTTGTATCAGAGTGGACTGGGATTTTCAGTGACACAGCTGAAGGAAACACATATGCATACACACACCCACACACACACACACACACACACACACACACACTGTGGGTCAGATAAGATTTGTAGCTGTGATTTTCCTCATTCATCACAACCACTGAGTATAGCGGTGCTCAGCTGTGGATGGATCTTCTTTACAGGGAACATTATGTGTGTGTGTGTGTGTGTGTGTGTGTGTGTGTGTGTGTGTGTGTGTGTGTGTGTGTGTGTGGGAGAGAGAGAGATCGTGGCAGAAAAACAGGGTGTGAACTGATGGGTGTGTTTGCATGTGTGTGTGTGTGTGTGTGTCTGTTTCTCCCCTTTTGCACATAGTCATGTATCACAGGACCTCTGACATGAACTTAGAGGGGCAGTGTGCGGTGAAGTTGTACAAAGAAATCCTTCTCACCTCAGGCAACACCTATCTCTCTCTTTGCATACTCTACCACCTCTGTCTCACCCAGCCTCTCTCTACCTCTACCCTGCGCCCTCCTTTCTCTCTCTCTCTCTTTCTCTCTCTCTCTCTCTGTGCTCTCTGTTCTGTTTATTTGTGCAGGGTTTCACTAATCAGCCTGATGTTTTGTCCTGATTGGCTGCAGTGTGGGGTCCTGGAGGTCAGCAGCACAGTCTTTATCCCTCTGACTGTGTGTGTGTATGTGTGGTGTGTGTATACCACTGTTAATAGTGTATCGCGTACATATGGATTCATGCTTGCAATGTACATGTGAGCAGCTGGCATAGTCAAACATGGAGCTTGTTCATGCTCAAAACCACACACACACATGCACACACTGATTGATGACCCAGTTAATGTGGTTGTGTGAAATAGAAGAGACCAGGCAGGTCATTGCCTTCTGACATTCATCTATCAACACCTCTCACTGGGAACTATTCTGGCTGCTCAGTTAAACATACACTGTACTGTTAATGCATGCATACGTTTGTATATGTGTGTGTGTGTGTGTGTGTGTGTGTGTGTGTGTGTGTGTGTGTGTGTGTGTGTGTGTGTGTGTGTGTGTGTGTGTGTGTGTGTGTGTGTTTGCCAAAGGTATGCACTGAAACCTGCATTGCACGGGGAGATGAATGAGTTTTTGGAAGAAGTGCCACAAAGTTATGCCTGAGTCTTGCGAGATGTGTTCAAATGAGAGATATGAACCAAAAACCCAGTTCTCTCTCTCTCTCTCTCTCTCTCTCTCTCTCTCTCTCTCTCTCTCTCTCTCTCTCTCTCTCTCTCTCACACACACACACACACACACACACACACACACACACACACACACACACACACACACACACACACACACACTGCCATAAAAATGCCATTTTGTATTCATAATGTTTCAAACATCCCAACAGGTTTATAATAATTATCTCTTTGTTAGTGTTGAGTTTTTTTTTTAGATAAACTGTCAAAGCATCTTTTTCAGTATACAGTAAGGACTCTGTGGCCTCTCTGGGGAAAAAATACATGCTATAATAGGGGAGGGCTTTAGAAAGAGTCCTTTCCAATTTCTCTACTAATTTTACGCACATTTGCCATGATTGTTAATCAATTGAAAAAAATGTGTTCTATATCAGTCCACAAACAACCATTTGCAGGTTGGTTATGATGTGTGCAAAGTTTGGAGGATTTGGTTTAGCCAAGTCACATTACAGACATGGGGTGACCTCCTGCCCAACTCCCATATGAGTAAATCTTTGGGAGACCCTGTGGATTAAGGACAGCTGAGGACTTTTTCAAGTCCATTTAATACAACACTCACATGCTATATGTATCTTGAGCATTATGGTTTGCTGTAATCATTCACTCCTCTATACCTTATGAAGGGTCTCTAGTGCCGTGACTACTTGAGGACTAAATCCGCAGTCTGTCATCCTTGAAAAAGTGCATTGAATTTCAGCCCAAGAGTAAGAGGCTTTAGCAGTCTCAGTAAATTATTCCTGGTAAGGAAAAAAGTAAAAGTAATTTAGTAAAGTAAGATGAAAGTAAGGCAAGACGTAATACCCAGCTGAAGCAAAAATTAAGGGTAACAATAGTAAAAACTCACATAAATAGAAGCACTATTTTGAAGAAGAAGCCTTCTAAGTCCAGTAACTATTGGTGGAAGAGGTATTCAGATTCTTTACTTAAGTAAAAAATAGCAAATCCACAATCTTAAAAATACTACTTACAAGTAGTTAATTTACAATACTGTAAAAAGAACTGTATCGCAAAATGTGCCTAAAGTGTCAAAAGTAAAACTGCAAACAATTATGGAGAAAAATGACTCGCATCAACTTGATTGAATAAAGTAAAGATATTAGTCATTATTGGTGATGCATCAATATGTTAGTGGCATTTTGTTGTTGTGATTTAACGAGGTGTGTAATCAAATTGTACTGAATTACAATAGAGTAAATGAAACTAGTTACTTTCCACCAATGGTAAAAACATGTTTTAATACTACGGTGATCACTGCATAAATTTAGTTTAGAATAGAATAGAGATAAATTGGAGCCTTTTCACAGTATAAGCTCATCATAGTTTTGCATGTGAAAGTGTATTCTGCAAGTAAAAACTGCAGCTGTCAGATTAATCTGAAGGAGAAAAGA
>NW_024402164.1:0-7364 GCF_016859285.1 Xiphias gladius
TGTGACCCCTGGAACCTCATTTAGCACCCTTGCTGCCTGGCCCTGGGAACCCTTTGCATCTGTGGACGTCTCTTTCCGTGACTGGCTTTCCTCCAGGTCTCTCCTGATGAGGCCCATACTCTTTAGGTCCTCATAGCTGATGTTGTCATATACATTTTCAATATCGTCTATTGTCAGTTGCTCGGCTGAGGATGATCCAGATATGTCGTCACTGGATGATTCGGTATGAATCACTTCCAGGTTGTTGTGACCGGCCCGGTCATTGCCAGGGCTCTGTCTAACCTCTGTAGCCTTCTCCCCTGCACTGCTCGCCCTTCGCAGGACTCGTTTGCTGGAGGGTCAATCTGCACTGCAGGCACCTGTTCGGCACGCCAGCTACAGGGACGAGCTGTCCTGGGTGACGAGGCGCCCTCTGACCTCTCCATGGGCACCTCTGGATCCGGTCCACCGGGTTCTGTAGGAACAAACACCTGGTAGATGTCCGATGGTCTGCCCAGATGTTCCTCATTGAATGGTCACTTTCTGTGACTACTACAGAGGGAATAGGGGAGAAAGTTTATCCAAAAAAAAAACAAACCCGGACTTTAAACTATGAACGCTTCTAATTATGTAACAGAGCTCAATATTAAATATGTAATGAAGTTTCATGTTAACCAGTTCCCTTATCAAACTAGGAAAATACGGTTTTGTCAGGTTATTTCTTAAACACTACATTTCCCAGCGTGGCACCAAATCACCACGACGCCCCCTCCTTCATCTTTTCTTCTGTGGATGATCTGTAGTTCGTGGTGGTCTGCCAGTGCACGCTCTGCTGCAGGTTTTACTGGGACGATTCTGATTTTTTATGATGGTAGCATTGACCGTACATAAAAAGAATGGTACAGAGCGCAAAGAGCTACAGGCCCTGTCCAAGTACCTAGAAGTATCTAGAGTACCCTCCATTAATAAGTAAGTAGATCCCGGTGGGCCGCTGGACCGTCAATAACACCCTCGGACCGGTTGCTTCACTGGATTTGAGGGTTCCCCCCACCTGTTAAATCCCACTTTAACCACTGCTAATAATTGAAATGGTTGTCAAACATCAGCAAATCGCCCAGTACCGGCCAACAGGCCAACATGTCAATAAGGGGAGTAGTGGCACTTATTTTTTACACTTCAACACTTTGTGTTTGTGTGTGTGTGTGTGTATGTTGTGTGTGCACATACCGTGCACATGTATATACTTCTTTGCTCTTCAATTAATCATCTCACGACCCCTCAGATTTATCTTGTGACCTTTTGGAGGGGCCCGACTCCATGGCTTGAAACCACTGGACCAAACTACCTTACAGTATGTACAGTAGTTACAATTACAATTGGCGTTTTACTGCAAGAGTGCTTTTAATTGTGATACCTTTGATATATTTTGCTGATAATACTTCTACACTTTTTCTTTTGTGTGCGGGACTTTTAGTTTTACTTTTAGTGGAGTATTTTTTACATTGTTGTAATAATACTTTGTTTCAGTATAAAATTTGACTGCTTCACCTGCCAAATCCCACTTTAACCACTGCTAATAATTGAAATGGTTGTCAAACATCAGCAAATCTCTCAGTATCTTTTATTCACTGTAGAAATTCAGTGTGTAACACCAAATGATTTGCCGATACAGGCCGATACACTGGCCAACATGTGAATAAGGGGAATCCTGGCACTTATTTTTTACATTTCAAGCACAGCCCTAAGCGCTACACACTTTATAAACTGAGGATGTCTTGAAAGAATGCATGTGTAGAGCGCTCAGAGCGTGTACTGTCCTTTAAATAACTAACGGCCCCTTTTATGTGATTTATATTTTATTTACCAGTGTGCTGATAACAATACTAAAGTCCCTGTGTTCACGGTTTTCATTTCATTCAACCATACGTTTATTTTTTTATAATCCCACAACTATGGAGGTTTGTATTCTCTGCCTGAAGTATTTCCAGTTTAAATGTGTCTCATCATTATACAGTGTAAAGACGCAGACTTAATGTTTCCACCTCTTTCCCCTCGTGGTTCTGCCTCTTTTACAACCATGAATAAAAAAATTTAAAAAATCCTTGAAAAACAATATCGTGTGATTGTATTCATTTCAAAGAATATCAGTGCAAATATATATATGTGTGTGTGTGTGGGTGTGTGTGTATATATAGACGTACTGTGCCTATTTACTACTTTCCTCGCCCATTAATTATCTAACGACCCCTCAGATTTATCTCGTGACCTTTTGGAGGGGCCCGACCCCATGGCTTGAAACCACTGAACTAAACTACCTTACAGAATGTACAGTAGTTACAATTAACTCTACCTCAAGCAGCTACAACAATATAGCGATGCTTACACATTGCTGGTATGGTATTAACAATCTAATAATGCTATATATCAAAATATGTCAATCATAGACGGCGTTTTACTGCAAGAGGGCTTTTACTTGTGATACCTTTGATAGACTTTGCTGATGATATGTCTGTGCTTTTTCATTTGTATGTGGGACTTTGAGTTTTACTTGTAGGGGAGTACTTTTTTTTTCTTGTTTTTATGTACATTGTCGTAATAATACTTTTACTTTGGTTATAAAGCTTGACTGCTTCCCCCACCAGTGAGTACAATTACCTCAAAAGGGAGTACATGTACTCAGTTACATTCCGCCACTGACTAAAACAAGGAGGATACAGGGACATTGATAGCGGTTGTATTGGTTATCAGTGAACTGTATGAACTGCTTGTGGATGAGGCCGTGACAGGATTCCAAGAGAACTGATCCGCGAATGGAACATTAGGTCAATAATGACGGTATGATTCTATAGAACTTGACACAACATATGTCACTGTGTTGGCTCACTTCACCTGTAGACTTCAGAGAGTTAACAGCTGAAATCCTCGCCGAAAACCGGAGACACAAAATCCACATTTCGAAGCGAAAAGACACGATTGTTAGAAAACCTAGCGTCAGTGAACGCATTAGGTAAGTTCTCAGATGGCTAGTTTTAGTTTTGGCTAGCAACAGTTAAACGATCAAGATCCTTTTACTCAAGTAAAAGTAGCGATACCACAATGTAAACACATTACAAGTAAATTCAGCATATTACTGAACTCAAAGTGCACAAGTTTTATCAGCAAAATTGCCTAAAATGTAAAGTCTTATATCCTTAAACATCATATTAATGGATTATTAATCCTTATTCATCAATATGAAAGCTGTATTTAAATGTTACGTGCTGAGGTGAAAGCAGTTATTATATACAGTATTGTTGGATAGTTTAATCTTTAATAATGCATCATATTTTACAAGCTTTACAATGTGTTAAATAAGCTGCATTACATCTTTATCTGCAAAGGTAAATGTAGCAAATTAAAATATTTAGTATTTCCCTCTGAAAAGTAGGGGAAGAAACATAGTAGTGTGCACTTGTGAAAGTGTATCAAAACCAGCTTTCTATTTATGTTACAGAAGCTCAGTCAGATCCAAATCTGATTTCAAGTGAGAACAAGCTCTGGGGAAACAACATCTCTCAAAAGGATGGATCCCACTGAAGAGTTTGAACTCACTATAAAGGAGATGAAGTGGGAAGATGTGCTCGACACTTTCCAGGCGGTGGTAGAGGAGATTTTGGGAGACGAACCCAACCCTCCAACTCCACCTACACCTCCGCACCAACCCCCTTCCGTCGTCCCTGCTGAGCAAGGGTTCGACATCCACTCTCAGCCAGTGGAAATAATGAGTGGAGGAAGTGGCGGTTGCATTCACCAGGGTGCAGATCAACACAGCTTTGATCAGCCGTTGATGCATGCTCCTGGACTGAATGTTGGACAGGCTGCTCCAATGGTCTACCAAGAACCACTGTATGATCCGAATGTCATGCAGTCTGGTCACCTGCACAGCCAGGCAGGTGCTTACAGCCAGGGACAGGTAAGATACTAAGTATCAAAGCGTGTCGTAGAATTTCACTTTGCGGAAAATCTCCAGTGCCTCCCTCATGTGTCTGACAACATATTCTGTGTTGGTTTAAATTGAAAACTGCATGAGATTTTTTGACTGTGTATCGGGTCCTGTTGACCTTCCCTCTCTCTTCACAGTACCTGCCATATCAATGGCCTGTGTACAACGTCCCAGGAGCAGCAGTCGCCAGTGCTCCCCCACACCACGTAAGACCCTGGTTAACCACACGCATTCTGAAGCATCTTCACAGTTTGGTTGCAGATGCGGTGTAGTAGACAGCAGGTTTAGCGGCATCGCTGTGATATCAGTGCTGGACCGTTCACAGATCTTTGATAAAAAAATGACACGTTTTTAGAAGTTTCAGTGCACCTTATAATTAAACTGAATTGCAGGTGAATTAGATCAGTAAACCCACAAAACTGTCAAGATTTTCTTTTAGTGATGTGACTCGATGTGAATGAGGTTTCACTTTGGGATACTTGCTTTCTGACAGCAAGCTCTTAACTAAAAAGTAACATTTTGTTGAAATCATGTTGGGAGTCATGAAATGCTGCATTAATGCATTAACAAGGCTCTTGCCAAGCGTTTTCTACTGCGGTCCCATCTTCAAATGAATACATACTCCTAAATCCTGTGACCCTCTGCAGAAACATTCACACACTGCCGTGTTAACGCTATTTACCTGTGTGTCATAGACTCTCCAGAAGTGTTTTACTCCATGGGTGCCACTGCAGTTCATTCAAGTGGTTACTTTCTCTTAAAAAAGAGGGGAGACTCTGACACCTGGTGGACAGATGACATAGATGACGCAGCCTGTCTAATCCCTTGTTCTGTGTCTGTTTGTGTCTGCAGTGCAACAATGTGCAAGTGGTCACACTCCCTCAAGGCATTGAGGGGAACCTGGTTCCTATTGGAACAATGTAAGTAACACACACATAAATGCAAACCAACACAACTACGAGCCTCTGTTTGTATCTTCAAACACACTTTTTATGTTATCTAATGTATCTGTCGGATTTTATTAATGCAGGAATGGAGAGGTGGTGTACGGGATTCCTACCGATGTTTTTGCTCCTTGTGCTTCTGCTTCTGCTGCTCCTCCACTGAACACGCACATGTCACAGTAAGTCAGCCTGACTGGCTCGTGATCTGTTGCAGTGGTCGCCGACTGGAAGACCATAACAAAGCCAGACTAATAATCAAATCACAGTCACCTTATATTTGGTTTCTTGCAGCGGTTTTGTGATTGCAAGTGTCTGTTTTTTTGTCTACCAAGATCCCAGCCAACTCTGTTGGTTGTTTCTAAACTACTTCTTTCCTCACTCACAGTTCTGCACAGTGGTAATGCGTGCCCTTATTCTGTGTTTTTCTCTATTCCCATAGAAAGAGATGGCGTGAGAGCCAGGAGCGACAGGATGAGCCGTACATCAAGAAGCCACCAAACGCTTTTATGCTGTTCAGGAAGGAGCAGAGGCCAAATGTCGTGGCCGAACTGAACATCAGCGACAGCGCGACAGTAAACGCCATCCTTGGACAGAGGGTAAGGGTCTTTGCTCTGTATGTTTGAGTCACTCAGTGTCACACAAACATCATCACGGTTTAGTAAAAGATTTCAAAGCTTTCTGACAGCACTTCTAAAAGTGTTGTCTTGTCACCTTACTGTCACCTTGACAGTCATTTTTGTTCTTTTCTTGAAAGAGAATGTTTTTTAGTTATTTTCACGTGACCAGGGAAGGAATTTTCCGCGTTTTATGACAGAAACAAACAGTGGGAGTTTGCATTGCAGGGCCTGCACCTATTAATGTGGATCTGTGTGCATCTGTTAATACGTTTTTTTTATGCTTGTGTTTGTGCACAAGTCAGCCTGTAGTTGCATGTAGTTGTGTGTCGCTCTGTGCACTGACAGTGTGTTGTCCTGTGTCCACAGTGGAAGTCTCTATCAATGGAGGAGCAGGCCAAGTACTATGAAGAAGCTGACAGGGAGAGGCGACTCCATGCTCAGCTCTTCCCTGAGTGGTCCCCCAGGGACAACTATGTATGTACACTATGCTCACACACCTCATACATGTTTGCATCATTGCACTAAATGATGCCACACGGTGCCAAGAGTTTTGATCAGCTGATATCAGATGGAAAGTCTGACGTGTTTGTTTTGTCGTGTAGGGCAAAAAGAGAAAGAGGATCAGGACTAAGGTTCCCAAAAGGGCTAAAGGTAAGACAGTATTTCAGAGGGTCACAGTGTGTTTTCATGCCAAATGTGATTAAAAACTAGACGACATGTGACCACATGGGAGATAATACTCGATGCAAGTTTGAGAAGCAGCATCTAGTTTTGAAAGAATTTTATAAAGTTTCAGTGGACTGATCTGTGTTTTTGTGTCTTTGTATTGCAGCGTCTGCATCTAAACCCGAGCAGATCGCACAGCAAGCCAAGAGGCCATGTCTGACACCAGTGCAGACAGCAATGCTGGGGCCTTCCAGCTTGTAGACCCTTTCAATGGGCGGTCCTCATTCTCGGACATTCCTGATGGAGCCTTCTACCTCACATACATGTGCAATGGGCGGTCCTCACACTCAGACATTCGTGATGGAGCCTTCTACCTCACAGACAGTCCGGGTGAAGCTGCCTCACACGGACACCCCAGTGACTGTACCTGAGTATGGCACCTGCATCCTGCCACAGGTGGATGAGATGTACTTTATTCACTCCCCACGAACGGCATCCACAGTCTGCGTCACCCCTGCTGCACTTTGAAAAGTCCATTGTATTATATTGTATATATTGTATTTTCTTTTTTTTTTTTTTTTTATTAAACATTAAGACAGCTTCTCAAGTGTGAGAATTTTTCTCTGCTCTGTCTTAAATGACAATAAACTGAATACATTTGTCATACATACAGACTGTCTGAACGTGTCTCTTGGTAGCCTAACGGTGAAGGGCATTTCTCAGCATTTCTACACAGTAATGCATAAATAATAATGATCTAATGATAAATCAATCACTGGGGCCATTTTTCTGCACTGAACACTTTTATTTTTGATACTCTTGAGTACATTTTTCTGATTACATACTTTTACTTATGTAACATTTTCAATGCAGGACTTTTACTTGTAACTGAGTATTCTTACAGCATGGTATTAGTACTTCCTCAACCACTGCAAGTATACAACTAGTAGTTTAAAAAAAAAAAAATCGCTGTTCATAAATGTCAAAGATCTGGTTGAGATCGTTTTGAAAGTGTGTTGCCATAAAAAAGTTTGTCCAACAGGGAGCACTGACAAATTATTTTTCAACTGTAAAATGCTGTGTTCAGTACATATCCTGGTCACATCTCTTCAAACAAATTTTATCATCATATTTACAGGCTGCTATGCTTGTATTAGATGGCTCAGTTCTTCTTGA
>NW_024402165.1:0-7321 GCF_016859285.1 Xiphias gladius
ATGAACACTTTGTCCAGGGCTGAGTGGGTCCAATCTGCCCAAAAGAAAACAGCCTATTGATGTTAAAATATATAACTGGTGGGCAGTGGAAGGGACAGATGTCAATAGTCGGTTTTTAATCAGAATAGCGCTGTCAAAAATTCAACAGTGTAGTCTTAAGGACACGAATAAACCAGGAGAATCAGGCACTGGCTGAAATGAAGGCAAGACGACAAAACTGGCCAAAGTTGAAAACCGGAAGCTTGAAGAGAAGATGCATGCTAATTGGAAAGAAGCTCTGAGAAGGGATCAGCAAAGGTCCATCAGAGAAGGCTTGAAAACAAGGCCTTTGTAGAATATCAGGTAAGGCAAAGGAGAGAAAAGGAACTCCTGAAAGAAAAGGAGAGACTGGAGGACAAGAAACACAGAGAATATCTCCAAGAACCTGGATGAACTGCATGCACGAGACTAATATATGAGGCAGAAAAGGTTCAGTCACAGAGAATTAACCATAAAATGCTACTGGACGATATCTACAGACAAAACTCGGCTGAAGAAGAACGGCTCAAGAAACTTAATATAGAGGAGCAGAAAACCAAACTTGTTCAGCTTCAATCAGAAGAAATGCTGATGCAGCTAAAAGCTGAACAGGCAGAAAGGTTCAGGAAGCTCCAGATACCAAAGGAGATTGTTAGGGACAAACTGGCAGCCACAAACAAGCAGCAGGCTGCCACTACAGCTCTGTGGGAGGAGCAGAGATTTGCCAAGGATGTAGCTAGGAAAGAGGCTGCAATGGCAAAGCAGCAGAAGGAAAAGGAGGAAAGAGGGCTGAGCTTCACTCTATCTCTGCCTTCAGACAGAAAAAAGATTCATGAGAAAGAGCAGAAGGCAAAGGCTGAGAAACAGAGCAGCTTGGCTGGCTTCAGGCTCTGAAAGAGGCTGACCAGTTGTCTATAACAAATGAAAAACTGAGGGTTCAGAAGGTCAAAACGACTTAAATAAAATTGTCCAATTTAATTTTTTTTCAATGGCAGCTGAAAAACGTGCCTGCCTGCTTCACAGCAGCTGAAACAGGAGGAACGTGACGCTGCAGTGAGAAAT
Source organism: Xiphias gladius (assembly GCF_016859285.1). Lineage (NCBI taxonomy): Eukaryota > Metazoa > Chordata > Actinopteri > Istiophoriformes > Xiphiidae > Xiphias > Xiphias gladius. The sequence goes on from NW_024402165.1 coordinate 1,081, forward strand.
GCAGAATATTTGAGAGGGAGAATAATCTCCAGCAGTATGTTCAGTGGTGAATTTCACAAGGCAGTAGACAATACATGGCGTCAGGAACACCAGAAACTGACAAGCAGTCATAAAGATACAAATAGGGTCGACCTGAGGCCAACCTGCTTCCACCCATATTTCTCTTAAAGCAGCAGCCAAAACAGCAGGAGACCAAATAACCTGGACCTCATAGATAGTGGAGAAACAAAATGATCGTAATCTCGCCGGTTGGTATCTGGCTCTCCTGTGTACCAGCCATCTGTAAGCCCCGCTGAGCCCTTCAGCAGCACAATCATACACTCCTGCCTTCCACCCATCCGAAATTCAGTCAAGCACTGGTCCAACACCAAATTATTTGACTCAACCTGATCTCCCAACTCCTGCACTGTCCTGCCACCTCATTTCCCTTTCAGTATCCTCCAACATTGTCCTTTCTTTCCCTTTTTTTTCCATTATTGTTTCCTAAGATTCTTTCTTAGAAGTTAGAAGACTTGCTTTGGAGGTTCTTTTCTCAAATATTTTACCTCTCATTTGAAAGGCTTTTCTTAGTTCTTACTAGGAGTCATGGACCCATCCCGGCCATAATGTGGAGAAATCGTTAGGGGTCCCGTGAGTCGTGGTGAGAATGGGTGTTAAATTTACAAAACAAATATCAAGTTTCAGAAACAATAATTAAAAATGCATAAATAAAAAAATAAATAAATAATAAAAAATGTCTGGACTTCTATACATAGTGGTCACAGTTATGTGGCAATGGTATATGGTAAATGTACACTAAAACATAGTGTAATAGGATATGTTATTATACACAAACTGTGTCTGTGTTACATTCCTACACCCACAATGCTGTCATTTAATTTCTGTATTTCTGTTCAGGGGTGTGGATGGGTTGATGGGTGAATTAACATTGCCTTGAGGTGTGGCTTACAAGGCAACATCATAGATTTTTTCACAATTTTTTTTTTGGCTTAGTGGGACACTCAAATATAACAGTGTCATTGTTTATGTCATTGGCAACACGTGGCTTTTCCTACAATGGCAAGTCAAAATGTCTGCTGTGAAAGAGGCCTATGACTGTCAGTCACACATCCAAGGTGTTGCTCAGGTGAGAGTGGTGTTCCTATTTGGACACTGTGTTTTTCCAAATTACTCCATTTGACAGAACACTGGAAAACTCTTTAAGATCCAGCATCCAAAACCAGGAAATACAGATCATAAAATTGAAGTCAAGAAAACAACGTGAGGAGCATTTAACAGTAAAATGATACACCAAGGGTTACATTAAAAATGGAAAATGTAATTTTCTTTTTACAACCAAACAGAGGGCAAATAGGACTTAAGATCCATTCAATTCAAAAAACAGGGGGTGCCATTTGATGTTGTATATAACAATATGAACATAGTTCATGGCAAGACAAGTTCATTTATCATTAAAAAACAGGTATTCTACACTTTAAATTTATATTGATTGTTTTCATTTCAATATTTTCCTAAAGAATATGCACAGTATGCAGTGATTTATCCCTTTTAATTTAAAAGGCTTCTGGGAAATATAGCACATCTGTTTAATAAATGTTACAGAGAAATATAAATGTCTGGGTGTCTATAGGATTCCGTAGGACAGTACTGTACATTGTACTACAGGACTATTTGTAACACTTTCTCAATCTGTTACCATGGTAACGATGTTTTTTTTGAATTGAGAGGAGGATTCTTTGATGATGTCATAAAGGACTTTGATGTCATAGCTGATGTTCTTTTGCAAGAAATTATATCCTGGATTACCACAGATCTAGCAATCAGCCCCTACAGACAGGTACATTTTGTGCAGGCACTGTAATACTACTCAAGTATACAAAAACCAACCAACAAATAGAGATGGCTTCAGCAAACATGAACACTTTGTCCAGGGCTGAGTGGGTCCAATCTGCCCAAAGAAAACAGCCTATTGATGTTAAAATATATAACTGGTGGGCAGTGGAAGGACAGATGTCAATAGTCGGTTTTTTAATCAGAATAAGCTGTCAAAAATTCAACAGTGTAGTCTTAATGACACGAATAAACCAGGATAATCAGGCACTGGCTGAATTGAAGGCAAGACGACAAAAACTGGCCAAAGTTGAAAACCGGAAGCTTGAAGAGAAGATGCATTCTAATTGGAAAGAAGCTCTGAGAAGGGGATCAGCAAAGGTCCATCAGAGAAGGCTTGAAAACAAGGCCTTTGTAGAATATCAGGTAAGGCAAAGGAGAGAAAAGGAACTCCTGAAAGAAAAGGAGAGACTGGAGGACAAGAAACACAGAGAATATCTCCAGAACCTGGATGAACTGCATGCACGAGACCTAATATATGAGGCAGAAAAAGGTTCAGTCACAGAGAATTAACCATAAAATGCTACTGGACGATATCTACAGACAAAACCTCGACAAAGAAGAACGGGCTGCAAACTTAATATAGAGGAGCAGAAAACCAAACTTGTTCAGCTTCAATCAGAAGAAATGCTGATGCAGCGAAAAGCTGAACAGGCAGAAAGGTTCAGGAAGCTCCAGATACCAAAGGAGATTGTTAGGGGACAAACTGGCAGCCACAAACAAGCAGCAGGCTGCCACTACAGCTCTGTGGGAGGAGCAGAGATTTGCCAAGGATGTAGAGGAAAGAGGCTGCAATGGCAAAGCAGCAGAAGGAAAAGGAGGAAAGAGGGCTGCAGAGCTTTCACTCTATCTCTGCCTTCAGACAGAAAAAAAGATTCAATGAGAAAGAGCAGAAGGCAAAGGCTGAGAACAGAGCAGCCGACTGGCTTCAGGCTCTGAAAGAGGCTGACCAGTTGTCTATAACAAAATGAAAAACTGAGGGTTCAGAAGGTCAAAAACGACTTAAATAAAATTAACCAATTTAATTTTTCAATGGCAGCTGAAAAACGTGCTCGCTCGCTTCAGCAGCTGAAACAGGAGGAACGTGACGCTGCAGTGAGGAATGCAGAACAGATTGAGAGGGAGAAGCACTTCCAGCAGTATGTTCAGCAGGAACTTCACAAGGCAGTAGACAATACATGGCGTCAGAACACCAGAAACTGACAAGCAGTCATAAAGATACAAATAGGGTCGACCTGGAGGCCAACCTGCCTTCCACCCATTTCGAAAGCAGCAAAAGCCAAACAGCAGGAGACCAACAACCTGGACCTCAGATATGGAGAAACAAAATGATCGACCATGACAGACCTGGCTCTCCTGTGTACCAGCCGCCTGTAAGCCCTGTCGAGCCTCAGCAGCACAATCATACACTTGCCTTCCACCCATCCGAAATTAGTCAAGCACTGGTCCAACACCAAATAATTTGACCAACCTGATCTCCCAACTCCTGCACTGTCCTGCCACCTCATTTCCTTCGTATCCTCCAACATTGTCCTTTCTTTCCCTTTTTTTTCCATTATTGTTTCCCTAAGATTCCTTTCTCTTAGAAGTTAGGAAGACTTGCTTGGAGGTTCTTTCTCAAATATTTTACCTCTCATTTGAAAGGCTTTCTCAGTTCTTACAGGAGTCATGGACCCATCCGCCATAATGAGTCGTTAGGGTCCCGTGTGGAGTCGTGGTGAGAATGGGTGTTAAATTTACAAAAACAAATATCAAGTTTCTGTGAAACAATAATTAAAATGCATAAATAAAAAAATAAATAAATAATAAAAATGTCTGGACTTACATAGTGGTCACAGTTATGTGGGCAATGGTATATGGTAAAATGTACACTAAAAACATAGTGTAATAGGGGATATGTTATTATACACAAACTGTGTCTGTGTTACATTCCTACACTCCACAATGCTGTCATTTAATTTCTGTATTTCTGTTCAGGGGGGGTGTGGATGGGTTGATGGGTGAATTAACATTGCCTTGAGGTGTGGCTTACAAGGCAACATCATAAGATTTTTCTACAAATTTTCTTTTTTTTTTTTTTTTTTTTGGCTTAGTGGACACTCAAAATATAACCCAGCAAGTCATTGTTTATGTCATTGGCAACACGTGGCTTTTCCTACAATGGCAAGTCAAAATGTCTGCTGTGAAAGAGGCCTATGACTGTCAGTCACACATCCAAGGTGTTGCTCAGGTGAGAGTGGTGTTCCCTTATTTGGACACTGTGTTTTTTCCACCATTTGACAGAACACTGGAAAACTTCTTTTAAGATCCAGCATCCAAACCAGGGAAACACAGATCATAAAAATTGAAGTCAAGAAACAACGAGGAGCATTTAACAGTAAAATGATACACCAAGGGTTACATTAAAAATGGAAATGTAATTTTTTTCTTTTTACAACTAAACAGAGGGCAAATAGACTTAAGATCCATTCAATTCAAAAACAGGGGGTGCCATTTGATGTTGTACATAACAATATGAACATAGTTCATGGCAAGACAAGTTCATTTATCATTAAAAACAGGTATTCTATAACTTTAAATTTATATTGATTGTTTTCTATTTCAATATTTTCTAAGTGTTAGATATGGCACACAGTATGCAGTGATTTATCCCTTTTAATTTAAAAGGCTTCTGGGAAATATAGCACATCTGTTTAATAAATGTTACAGAGAAATATAAATGTCTGGGTGTCTATAGGTCTTCAGGTGAGGACAGTACTGTGGCATTGTACTCACAGGACTATTTGTAACACTTTCTCAAATCTGTTACCATGGTAACCGAATGTTTTTTGAATTCGAGAGGGAGGATTCCTTTGATGATGTCATAGCGACTTGATGTCAGAAGCTGATGTTCTTTTGCAAGAAATTATATCCTGGATTACCACAGATCTAGCAATCAGCCCCTTACAGACAGGGTACAACATTTTGTGCAGGTGCACTGTAATACTACTCAAGTATACAAAAAACCAACCAACAAATAGAGATGGCTTCAGCAAACATGAACACTCCTTTGTCCAGTGGCTGAGGGTCCAATCTGGCCCAAAGAAAACAGCCTATTGATGTTAAAATATATAACTGGTGGGGCAGGAAGGACAGATGTCAATAGTCGGTTTTAACTCAGAATAGCGCTTGTCAAAAATTCAACAGTGTAGTCTTTAAGGACACTAATAAAACCAGGAGAATCCTTCAGGCACTGGCTGAAAATGAAGGCAAGACGACAAAAACTGGCCAAAAGTTGGAAAAAAAAAAAAAAAAAAAAACCGGAAGCTTGAAGAGAAGATGATGTTGCTAATTGGAAAGAAGCTCTGAGAAGGGATCAGCAAAGGTCCACTGGTGAGAAGGCTTGAAAAACAAGCGCCTTTGTAGAATATCAAAAGGAGAGAAAAGGGAACTCCCTGAAAAGAAAAGGAGAGACTGATGGACAAGAAACACAGAGAATATCTCCGCAACCTGGATGAACTGCATGCACGAGACCTGGCCATATGAGGGGCAGAAAAAAGGTTCAGTCACAGAGAATAATCCATAAATGCTACTGGACGATATCTACAGACAAACCTCGACAAAGAAGAACGGCCTGCAAATCCTATTATAGAGGAGAAAAACCAAACTTGTTCAGCTTCTCTGACCTCAGAAGAAATGCTGATGCAGCCAAAAGCTGAACAGGCAGAAAGGTTCAGGAAGCTCCAGATAACAAAGGAGATTGTTAGGGACAAACTGGTAGCCACAAAACAAGCAGCAGGCTGCCACACAGCTCTGTGGGGAGGAGCAGAGATTTGCCAGATGTAGCTAGGGAAAGAGGCTGCAATGGCAAAGCAGCAGAAGGAAAAAGGAGGGAAAAGTAGGCTGCAGAGTTTCACCTATCTCTGCCTTCAGACAGAAAAAAAAGATCTATGAGAAAGAGCAGAAGGCAAAGGCTGAGAAACAGAGCAGCTTCGCTGGCTTCAGGCTCTGAAAGAGGCTGACCAGTTGTCTATAACAAATGAAAAACTGAGGTTCAGAAGGTCAAAAACGACTAAAATAAAATTAACCAATTTAATTTTTCAATGGCAGCGAAAAACGTGCTCGCTCGCTTCAGCAGCTGAAACAGAGGAACGTGACGCTGCAGTGAGGAATGCAGAAATCAGATTGAGAGGGAGAAGCACTTCCAGCAGTATGTTCAGCAGGAACTTCACAAGGCAGTAGACAATACATGGCGCTTAGAACACCAGAAACTGGACAAGCAGTCATAAAGATACAAATAGGGTCGACCTGAGGCCAACCTGCCTTTCCACCCATTTCAAAGCAGCAAAAGCCAAACAGCAGGAGACCAACA
>NW_024402166.1:0-7300 GCF_016859285.1 Xiphias gladius
GTAAAAACTTAATTTGTCAAAAAACTATGTACAAAAATCAAACAAAAGGCAGCTTGCCCCTCCCGATGTAATCAGATATTCCTCTCAGTTTGAACCTGCCTCCTCCCTCCTTCCACCCTCCTGATGACGTGGTCCTCACCTGGAATATATACAGTGAACTAGACTACATAATGAACAAGCAGACAACAAAACAATTTACCCTCCTGACAAAAATTCCGAATCCTACATTTCAACAGTTACTTATGAAAGTAACTAACAGCAAGAGCAGAGGGATCAATGAGAGAAAACAATAACATCTAGGGACGGAAATAGAACTACTAACAAGCACTTTGGATGAACAAAAGCAACAAGACACAAGATCAAATGATTAAAGGACGAATGCATGTAGTAAGTTTTTCTTTTTGTTTGATCGAGTAAATAGTTGTTTATTTTTTTAATAGATCAGAGTATTCAGTCGCCCTCGCATGAGCACAAAACAGGCAGCAAGGAAGTGAGGTTATTGGCTCCACAACTTAACTTTAATATTTAAAATGAAACCTAGAACTCTATATTAATTTTGTTTTTCTAGAACTGCAACTCTAACATTCTAGAATTGTAAACCCGAATTGAAACTCCAGGTATAAATGTTGAACTCATAATTGTTGAATGGTACATTCAAATTCCATAACTGTTTAATAACTTTCTACAACTTCAACTTTACAATTTAACTGAAACGTCTAGAACTCTATACAATTTTGTTTTTCTAGAACTGTATTTTAACATTCTAGAATTGTAACCCGAATTGAAACTCCAGGTATAAATGTTGAACTCATAATTGTTGAATGGTACATTCAAATTCCATAACTGTTTAATAACTTTCTACAACTTCAACTTTACAATTTAACTGAAACGTCTAGAACTCTATACAATTTTGTTTTTCTAATACTGTATTTTAACATTCTAGAATTAGAATTTAACATTCTAGAACTGTAAAATAAACATTCTAGAATTGTAACCCGAATTGAAACTCCAGGTATAAATGTGAAACTCATAATTGTTGAATGGTACATTCAAATTCCATAACTGCCTAATAACTTTCTACAACTTCAACTTTACAATTTAACTGAAACGTCTAGAACTCTATACAATTTTGTTTTTCTAGAACTGTTACTTAACATTCTAGAATTGTAACCCGAATTGAAAATCCAAGTATAAATGTGAAACTCAAAATTGTTGAATGGTACATTCAAATTCTATAACTGCTTAATAACTTTCTACAACTTCAACTTTAATATTTAACTGAAACGTCTAGAACTCTATACAATTTTTTTTTTTTCTAGAACTGTAACTTGAGATTCTAGAATTGTAACCCGAATTGAAACTCCAGGTGTAAATGTTGAACTCATAATTGTTGAATGGTACATTCAAATTCCATAACTGTTTAATAACTTTCTACAACTCTAACGTTACAATTTAACTGAAACGTCTAGAACTCTATACAATTTTGTTTTTCTAGAACTGTATTTTAACATTCTAGAACTGTAACTTAACATTCTAGAATTGTAACCCGATTTGAAACTCCAGGTATAAATGTGAAACTCATAATTGTTGAAAGGTACATTCAAATTCCATAACTGTTTAATAACTTTCTACAACTTTAACTTTACGATTTAACTGAAACGTCTAGAACTGTATACAATTTTGTTTTTTTAGAACTGTAACTTAACATTCTAGAATTGCAATTTAACATTCTAGAACTGTAAATTAACATTATAGAATTGTAACCCGAATTGAAACTCCAAGTATAAATGTGAAACTCATAATTGTTGAATGGTACATTCAAATTCTATAACTGCTTAATAACTTTCTACAACTTCAACTTTAATATTTAACTGAAACGTCTAGAACTCTATACTATTTTGTTTTTCTAGAACTGTAACTTAACATTCTAGAATTAGAATTTAACATTCTAGAACTGTAAAATAAACATTCTAGAATTGTAACCCGAATTGAAACTCCAAGTATAAATGTGCAACTTCAACTTTACAATTTAACTGAAACGTCTAGAACTCTATACAATTTTGTTTTTCTAGAACTGTAACTTAACATTCTAGAATTGTAACCCGAATTGAAACTCCAGGTATAAATGTGAAACTCATAATTGTTGAAAGGTACATTCAAATTCCATAACTGTTTAATAACTTTCTACAACTTTAACTTTACGATTTAACTGAAACGTCTAGAACTCTATAAAAAAAATTTTTTTCTAGAACTGTAACTTAACATTCTAGAATTGTAACCCGAATTGAAACTCCAGGTATAAATGTCAAACTCATAATTGTTGAGTGGTACATTCAAATTCCATAACTGCTTAATAACTTTCTACAACTTCAACTTTAATATTTAACTGAAACGTCTAGAACTCTATACAATTTTGTTTTTCTAGAACTTTAAATTAACATTCTAGAATTGTAACCCGAATTGAAACTCCAGGTATAAATGTTGAACTCATAATTGTTGAATGGTACATTCAAATTCTATAACTGCTTAATAACTTTCTACAACTTCAACTTTACAATTTAACTGAAACGTCTAGAACTCTATACTATTTTGTTTTTCTAGAACTGTATTTTAACATTCTAGAATTGCAATTTAACATTCTAGAATTGTAACCCTAATTGAAAATCCAAGTATAAATGTGAAACTCAAAATTGTTGAATGGTACATTCAAATTCTATAACTGCTTAATAACTTTCTACAATTTCAACTTTACAATTTAACTGAAACGTCTAGAACTCTATACAATTTTGTTTTTCTAGAACTGTATTTTAACATTCTAGAATTGCAATTTAACATTCTAGAACTGTAACTTAACATTCTAGAATTGTAACCCGCATTGAAACTCCAGGTATAAATGTTGAACTCATAATTGTTGAATGGTACATTCAAATTCTATAACTGCTTAATAACTTTCTACAACTTCAACTTTACAATTTAACTGAAACGTCTAGAACTCTATACTATTTTGTTTTTCTAGAACTGTAACTTAACATTCTAGAATTGTAACAATAATTGAAACTCCAGTTATAAATGTGAAACTCATAATTGTTGAGTGGTACATTCAAATTCTATAACTTAATAACTTTCTACAACTTCAACTTTAATATTTAACTGAAACGTCTAGAACTCTATACAATTTTGTTTTTCTAGAACTGTAACTTAACATTCTAGAATTGTAACCCGAATTGAAACTCCAGCTATAAATGTGAAACTCATAATTGTTGAATGGTACATTCAAATTCTATAACTGCTTAATAACTTTCTACAACTTTAACTTTACAATTTAACTGAAACGTCTAGAACTCTTACAATTTTGTTTTTCTAGAACTGTATTTTAACATTCTAGAAATGTAACTTAACATTCTAGAATTGTAACCCGAATTGAAACTCCAGGTATAAATGTTGAACTCATAATTGTTGAATGGTACATTCAAATTCCATAACTGTTTAATAACTTTCTACAACTTCAACGTTACAATTTAACTGAAACGTCTAGAACTCTATACAATTTTGTTTTTCTAGAACTGTAACTTAACATTCTAGCAACATTCTAGAATTGTAACCCGAATTGAAACTCCAGGTATAAATGTGAAACTCATAATTGTTGAAAGGTACATTCAAATTCCATAACTGTTTAATAACTTTCTACAACTTTAACTTTACAATTTAACTGAAACGTCTAGAACTCTATACTATTTTGTTTTTCTAGAACTGTAACTTAACATTCTAGAATTGTAACCCGAATTGAAACTCCAGGTATAAATGTGAAACTCATAATTGTTGAGTGGTACATTCAAATTCCATAACTGCTTAATAACTTTCTACAACTTCAACTTTACAATTTAACTGAAACGTCTAGAACTCTATACAATTTTGTTTTTCTAGAACTGTATTTTAACATTCTAGAACTGTAACTTAACATTCTAGAATTGTAACCCGAATTGAAACTCCAGGTATAAATGTTGAACTCATAATTGTTGAATGGTACATTCAAATTCCATAACTGTTTAATAACTTTCTACAACTTCAACTTTAATATTTAACTGAAACGTCTAGAACTCTAAACAATTTTTTTTTTTCTAGACCTGTATTTTAACATTCTAGAATTAGAATTTAACATTCTAGAACTGTAAAATAAACATTCTAGAATTGTAACCCGAATTGAAACTCCAGGTATAAATGTGAAACTCATAATTGTTGAATGGTACATTCAAATTCCATATACTCTTCATAACTTTCTACAACTACAACTACAATTTCACTGAAGCGTCTAGAACTCTATACAATTTTGTTTTTCTACAGAACTGTATTTTAACATTCTAGAATTAGAATTTAACATTCTAGAATTGTAAATCAATTGAAAATCCAAGCAAATGTGAACTCAAAATTGCTGAATGGTACATTCAAATTTATAACTGCTTAATAACTTCTACAACTTCAACTTTAATATTTAACTGAAACGCCTAGAACTCTATAAAAAAATTTTTTTCAGAACTGTAACTTGAGATTCTAGAATTGTAACCCAATTGAAACTCAGGTATAAATGTTGAACTCATAATTGTTGAATGAATTACATTCAAATTCCATAACTGTTTAATAACTTTCTACAACTTTAACTTTAATTTAACTGAAACGTCTAGAACTCTATACAATTTTGTTTTTCTAGAACCGTAACTTAACATTCTAGAATTGCAATTTAAACCCGAATGCAATAACATTCTAGAGGTGTAGCCAGTGAAACTCCAGGTATAAATGTTGAACTCATAATTGTTGAAGTGGTACATTCAAATTCCATAACTGTTTAATAACTTTCTACAACTTCAACTTTAATATTTAACTGAAACGTCTAGAACTCTATACAATTTTGTTTTTCTAGAACTGTAAATTAACATTATAGAATTGTAACCCGAATTGAAACTCCAGGTATAAATGTTGAACTCATAATTGTTGAATGGTACATTCAAATTCCATAACTGCTTAATAACTTTTCACAACTTCAACTTTAATATTTAACTGAAACGTCTAGAACTCTATACAATTTTTTGTTTTTCTAGAACTGTAAATTAACATTCTAGAATTGTAACCCAATTGAAACTCCAGGTATAAATGTTGAACTCATAATTGTTGAATGGTACATTCAAATTCCATAACTTCTTAATAACTTTCTACAACTTCAACTTTACAATTTAACTGAAGCGTCTAGAACTCTATACAATTTTGTTTTTCTAGAACTGTATTTTAACATTCCTAGAACTGTAACTTAACATTCTAAATTGTAACCCGAATTGAAACTCCAGGTATAAATGTGAAACTCATAATTGTTGAAGAATGGTACATTCAAATTCTATAACTGTTTAATAACTTTCTACAACTTCAACTTTACAATTTAACTGAAACGTCTAGAACTCTATACAATTTTGTTTTTCTAGAACTGTATTTTAACATTCTGAAATTTGCAATTTAACATTCTAGAACTGTAACCCAACATTCTAGAATTGTAACCGTAAACTCAGGTATAAATGTTGAACTCATAATTGTTGAATGGTACATTCAAATTCTATAACTGTTTAATAACTTTCTACAACTTCAACTTTACAATTTAACTGAAACGTCTAGAACTCTATACAATTTTGTTTTCTAGAACTGTAACTTAACATTCTAGAATTATGGCTTAATTGAAACTCAGGTATAAATGTGAAACTCATAATTGTTGAGTGGTACATTCAAATTCCATAACTGCTTAATAACTTTCTACAACTTCAGCTTTAATATTTAACTGAAACGTCTAGAACTCTATGCTATTTTTCTAGAAACTGTATTTTAACATACAATTTTGTTTTCTAGAACTGCAACTTAACATTCTAGGAATTGCAACTTAACACATTTCTAGAATTGTAACTAGAATTGTGGCAATTGAAAATCCAGCTATAAATGTGAAACTCATAATTGTTGAATGGTACATTCAAATTCTATAACTGCTGTAATAACTTTCTACAACTTCAACTTTTACAATTTAACTGAAAGCGTCTAGAACTCTATACTATTTTGTTTTTCTAGAACTGTAACCTTCTAACATTCTAAATTGTAACCCGAATTGAAACTCCAGGTATAAATGTGAAACTCATAATTGTTGAATGGTACATTCAAATTCCATAACTGTTTAATAACTTTCTCTGCTTTAACTTTACAATTTAACTGGAAAGCGTCTAGAACTCTATACTATTTTGTTTTCTAGAACTGTATTTTTAACATTCTAGAAATGTAACTTAACATTCTAGAATTGTAGCAATTGAAACTCCAGGTATAAATGTTGAACTCATAATTGTTGAATGGTACATTCAAATTCATAACTGTTTAATAACTTTCTACAACTTCAACTTTACAATTTAACTGAAACGTCTAGAACTCTATACAATTTTGTTTTTCTAGAACTGTATTTTAACCTAGAATTAGGAACATTCCTAGAATTGTTAACATTCTAGAATTGTAACCAATTGAAACTCCAGGTATAAATGTCAGGAAACTCATAATTGTTGAAAGGTACATTCAAATTCCATAACTGTTTAATAACTTTCTACAACTTTCAACTTTACAATTTAACTGGCAAATCTAGAACTCTATACTATTTTGTTTTTTCTAGAACTGTAACTTAACATTTCTAGAATTGTAACTTGAATTGAAACTCCAGGTATAAATGTGAAACTCATAATTGTTGAGTGGGTACATTCAAATTCCATAACGTTTAATAACTTTCTACAACTTCAACTTTAATATTTAACTGAAGCGTCTAGAACTCTATACAATTTTGTTTTTAGAACTGTAACTTAACATTCTAGAATTGCAATTTAACATTCTAGAACTGTAAATTAACATTATACAATTGTAACGAATTGAAACTCCAGGTATAAATCGTGAACTCATAATTGTTGAATAGTACATTCAAATTCTACTAACTGCTTAATAACTTTCACTTCAACTTTACAATTTAACTGAAACGTCTAGAACTCTATACTGTTTTGTTTTCTAGAACTGTATTTGAACATTCCTAGAATTGCAATTCTTAACATTCCTAGAACTGCAACTCTAACATTCTAGAATTGTAAACCCCCCGAATTGAAAATCCAGAGTATAAATGTGAAACTCAAATTGTTGAGATGGCATTTTATTCAAATTCTATAACTGCTTAATAACTTTCTACAATTTCAACTTTAATATTTAACTGAAACGTCTAAAGACTCTATACAATTTTGTTTTTTCTAGA
>NW_024402167.1:0-7298 GCF_016859285.1 Xiphias gladius
GCCATGGTCACAGTAAATTGGGACAATAAATCTCACCAGAAAGAAGCTACAGCTTATGACAACACAGAAATAAAGTGAGAAATACTGCAGCTCAGATATATATGATTTAGAATACAGTGGATACAGGATTGACCATAGACTATCCAGTGATAGGAGGGAAAATGGTAGAAAAAATTAAGTATGTTTGAGCTCCATACAACTCCACCACATTTCAGAGGAATTTGATACTTTTACTCCACTACAATTATCTGAGAGCTTTAGTTACTATTTACTTTGCAGATAAAGATTTTCAAAAAAAAAATATGATCAACAAATAAAATATGATGCAATGTTATAGTATATAAATGAATTAAATTAAGCTCCACCCCATTTACAACGGTAAAAAGCAAATGATACATTATTGCATCGATAACTGTCACCCAATATGACGATTCAAAACTTTGAAAGCAACCATTCTGCATTTGAGTACTTTTACTGTATTTTGCTGGTAACAATTCTGTAATTTGGCTTCAGTAAAAATTTCAGTACAGGTGTTTTTCAATACACCTGTTTGAGAAAAGGATCTGCGGATCTTTCAACAATGAGGATGGGACTAGTTTTAGCTAAACACTTGTTGTATGTTAATGTCTTTCAGGCACCTCCTAGAGTGAACACTGGGAACACTACCCAGCATTTCAGGCCCCAGCATTATGTGCCACCTGCAGGAGTGCCTCCCAGCTCGGATATGCACTCCCTCAGACAAGCCCTTCTTTCTGCTGAAGGAGAAAATCTGAAGCTGGCATCTGAAAACGCTAGACTTAAACAGCAGTTTGCCAATCTGCAAGAAGCCAACACAAAACTGCTGCATGAGAATGGCTGCCTTCAGAAGACACTGGGGAGAAAGCTGAACATGGCCAAACAAAACATCAAGGAGTTGCAAAAGGCTCTAGAGGCCATAAAGGCAGACCAGGATGAGGACAAGAAGAGGGAGGAAACTTTGAGAGAGAACGAAAAGGAACTCTCTTCACTTAGAGAAAGCCTCAGAGTGCGAACCGAGGAGCATCTGGACATTTCTTCCCAGCTCAGCCTCAAAGAGACTGAACTGAGCGAGAGCTCGAAGAGGTGCAACGCTCTGGATGAGAAGTTCAGGGAGGAGCTCGCCGAGAGGGAGAGGAGAGAAATGGAACTCTCTTCACTTCGTGACAGCCTCAGTGCAGAGAAGGAGAAGACGGACAGAGTCCGAGATTTCTGGATTAAGGAATATGACCAGATGAAGGCTGCCTTTGAGGGCGAATTAAAAATGGTCAAGTCCATGTGCGACACCCAGCAGAGCACTGACCTGCAGCAAGTGCAAGCAGATGCTCAGAGCAAGGTGAGCCAGCTGCAAGAGACCATCACAGAGAAGGACAATGAGATCAGCGCCTTCAGAAGTGAAATTAAAGTCTCACTGAGGAGCATTTGATCCTTTCGTCCCAGCTGAGCCTCAAAGAGAGTGAACTAAACCAGAGCATAAACAGGTGCAACGCTCTGGAGGAAAAGTTCAAGAAGGAGCTTGTCGAGAGGGAGCAGAGCTGGGAGAGGAGACAGAAGGACATGGAAAAGCTTTGGGCTGAAAAAAGAAGTTGCCCTGAAGAAAAAGGCGAGCAACACAGAGGAGGAACTGAAGCTTCTCATCATTAAAAGCATCCACCTTCAGGTGCGCTGCTTGACCTTAAAAGTTTATTTTGGAATAATGGCTTTTGGATTAGAACAGCTTGTGTCAAAATTAGCCTTTCAACGTTAAATAGAAAATTCTTTCTATTTCTTTTCAGGAGCTCACCCTTAAAAAGAAGAAGAGGCAAGGTTTCTGGGGCAAAAAGAGGCAAAAAAGCTGCACTGTGGAGGAGGAGGCTGCAGGTTGTTCAGCTCAGGCTGGACATGAAGAGAAAAAGAAACATAAAAAAGACAATACATGGGGCTTCTGGAGCAAAAAGAAAGAAAAAACAACTCTGACAAGGAGGCTTCAGTATGTCTGGCTCAGGCTGGACAGGACAAGGAGACAAAGGAGAAGAAACCGGGCTACTGGAGCTGGACTCTCAAGAAGAAAAGCAGTGACAGAAAAGTGGAGGAAGGTGCTGTTCGTCTGGCGCAAGATGGACAGCAGTAAACTATCCATCCTACACCCCCCCTTCTTCCCTCTTGCCCCCCCCCTGTCGCTCTCTCTCTTCCCTACACCCTCACCCCGTCTCTCTCCCCTGCCCTCTCCCTCCAACCCCCCATATTCCCCATCTACCCTTTACTCCCCACCCTACCCTACCCCCCCCTCCCCTTTCCTCCCAACCTCCTCCCTCCTCTCTCCACTGTCTTTCCCCTCAAGCCCAGCCGGTCCGGGGCAGCCTGCGGCCCCACCACCAGGTTCTGTTCAGTTTTTCTCCACCAGGGAGTTTTCCTTGCCACTGTCGCCAATTGGTTGCTCATGGGGGAATGTTGGGCCTCTGTGAACATTGTAAAGAGTACGGTCTAGACCTGCTCTCTATGAAAAGTGCCCTGAGATAACTTGGCGCAATATAAATAAAATCACACGCCCACTATCTTTTCTCCTTTCTTGTAAATATTAATAAAAAACCCAACTCTAAAGCAACCGGTTAAACCCATTTCTTTGTGCTGCTTTCCATTTGAGTTAACTCTGGGCTGTGTATCCTCAGTTATTTCTTCATGTCTGGACCTCAACTACAGCTGTGATATCTTCCGATATCAATTATCAGAATGCAGAAACTTCATCCACAGTTGAGCAGGCTTTATTGCAGAAACCACCATTGCAACGTTAGGATATTGTGTTAAAGTACTATGCAACCTGTATCACGACATGTCACAGCACATACAAATGTGAATATTTAAAATTTAACTTACATATTTTTTTAAAGCGCTTTCATCGGTGTGCAGGAAATAGTCAGAAAAATGTCCACAGTGTTATTCAGTCTGTTGTGCACTCTAATGCTATTTGTGTACAACAGAACCACTTACGTTAAGTGCTTTGAAGATGCATGTAGCTTTTGTCTGAAATAAGAAAAGCAAAGAGCTTATACAGGTATGTATATATTAAAAAAAAAAAGTGCATATATTAAAACGTTCAAATGATAATTTTCAACACTGCAAAGTGTTTTTTTTCTCTGGATGATATACTCTCCCTCCTTACTCACTCTTTTGTAATATAGATCATTTTAAAATTAAAGTTCATTTTAAAAGGAGATGAGTCAAAAAGGTACAATGCATAAAAATTTAAAACGACATTCTGTATATGACATCAGGTGCCTTGTAACTTTGTACAATACTTTAGAGAAAAATGGCTTGAAAATATATATGGTAACAGTCGAGGTCGCTCTAAACAGGAATGAAAATTTCAGCAAACCTCTTGAAGGAAAGGTTTTTATGAGTGTTTGAATATGAGGGAATTACCGAAGTGCTAGGATGCATCTTGATTTTGGGAGCTGATTTTTCCTTTAATTTGTTCAAACACTGCATAGTATAATAGATTGAAATGTATGTGGTCACACAAGGTCAACAGGAATCTATTGAACATTTCAGCGATTGTATTAAGTAAATTAGTTTGTAATGCTTTCAAAACAACAGGGATGGGGAATTTTCCATGTCTACAGTGGCTTTGTTTTTTTCAAAGGAAGCCGAAACTAAAACGACTTTCAATTCCCTGAGACATATTTAAAAGTAGAATGTTTCAGGAAACCTAGTAAGACCATGTTACATATGTGAAGGGTTATTTTTATGTGTTTTTATATATTATCTTGTTATGAGACTAAAAGAAAGTGGCTTGTGGTGCTTATTACACTCAGGTGCTGGTACTAAACAGAGGTGTTATTCTGCAAGGAATGCACCCAAAGATATATGGTTGTCTATATGTGACAAACAACCCCTTATATGGAGGCGGCATGACAGTTTGAGAAACTGTCCTTGGGTGCTGTGTAGTGTCTTGTCTTTTACTACCTCTTTTTCTACAAATAAGTCGTTAAATGGGGAGAGTCAATCATGTCCAGATTGAAATGTCCGTACGAAGCAGGCACATACCTGAGGAGTGACGGAGGTCTCAGCCAATAAGAAGATGACCATGCCGACAATGTTATTTACAATGTTTAAACCTAATATCTGCTGGACCAGGGAGAGAATAGACACTCAGACTTCCTGAACTGATGTGAATGCTGTACGCTTGTCAGGGATGCATAGTCTGGTCCAGAGCTCTGTAAGCAACCACAATCTTTAAGACACGGCTGTATTTTAATAAATAGATGTGAATTTAACTTTTTGTGTCCTGCATACTTCACTAAACGAATGCGCGAGTCCTGATGTTTTGAAGGATGGACTCAACATATGTCATTATAATGTTTCAAATAAGCGTTTCACTTGGTAAATAAACGGTTTTCCCTCGGTCTTTCCGCGTCCATTTTGGCCGCTTCCAGCACCCGTAAGTACACACGTCTTTCCGTACTCAGCGTTGCCAGATGTACAATATTTGTCGTATTTGTATGATCATTTTGCCTTCTGTATGACCAGTAATGCCAAAACAACCGTAATGTGTGATTCTTTGATAGTTTTGTGACACGTAGTAGTTGTGTCATTTCCCATGATCCCACGTTCAGAGGGCTGCAGTACAAAGCGAGGTTACTGGCTTATCAGGGTAAATTCAGGAGTCACTTTGTGATGCTAGGTGTAACGTCGATTAACCCCTACTACAAAAGATGGATAGGTTTTACCCGAGGTTTGCTGCCATGGCAATTTACACTGCACCTCTAAACTGCAGGTAACTGGTAACTCGACGTTACCCTATATAAGCACCGCCCCTCCGCACACAGTCTTATGGAGAAAAATGCTGGCGCATTTGGAGAACCCAATCCACATTGGCGGGAGGATTGAGAGGCTCCCCCGCAGGACGGGGGTGTTTAGGGACTGTCAGAATAAATGAGCTTACCCTGATGTTGTGTGCCTTGGTTTGCGCTATTTTGCCCCTGGACACTTTATGTTTTCCAGAGGCTGAACATCTGAGCAGGAATACTGGTTGGTTGAAGTTTCTGAAGTTTCACTCTGCAATGTGACATTTACCTTATCTAGCGTGTTAAGATGTATATCAAGAAATGTTCAGATACTTAGATACTCTAAGTTACTGGAAAGGAAAGTTCAGCAAATTTTGGAACATGTATTCATTGGCCAATTGTTATGTTGATTTTGCAAGGTTATTGAGGGCCTGTTTCATGTTGCTGCCCATACAGTCAGTGTGGTGGACATGATCTACCTGATGAATTATTGCACAGCAGGTGGGATATTGTTCGGTAACAGAGCTGAGCATCCTCGTCACAGCTTACCAAAGGTAAAGTGTGTGTGTGTGTGTGTGTGTGTGTGTGTGTGTGTGTGTGTGTGGGGAAATAACATTCTGACTACTATGCATCTTATTGTGAATATCTTTAATTAGCTTTCTGACTAGTGAGAACACAATTCTGACTTGGACAAATGCTACTATGGATGTCCATCATGTAATTACAGATAGGAGTGTGGTTTGGCTCAATGTTAAAACGGCTTGCCACGGTATATCAGAATGTTGTCCAAAAAAAAAAAAAGTTTGACTTCAAGGATAAAATACTTAGGCAGTTTAAAGGTTGTTGGCATATTTTTTCCTCCAATATCATTGGTGAATCATATTTACACAGACATATCAATAAATGTGAAGTCAGCTTGTGAGTGAATGGAGTGAGATTTAAAAATAAGAACATTAACCACTGATGCAGATATAGCATCTTTCAGGGGATTTTTAATTTACCTCTGTTTGTCATCCCTTAATTGATTCATATCATTGGCATTCAGTTTCAACGGATATAATCTTTATTATGTTTGTACTCTAGTTGATTTTTTTTATTGTTAGGTTTGGTGGAACCTTGTTTGTTTGTTTCCGTTTACCAAAGAATGATCAGCTACTGTCAACGACTGCCGTCACCCACAGTGGACAACTTTCCAACAGACTGCACCCTGAAGTTCTACTTCACAGTCACTTTGTCAAGTCATGGAAAGAAGATATAACTTGAGAACCAAGGTAAGATTTTCTCACTCAGCAAAGAGAAAGTTGTTTGTCAAAGGTTTTATTCACAACTACACTAAAGCAGAGGCCAGTCTACGCTTTCTCTTCTTCTTCATATTTTGTAAAAAGCCGTAACGAACACATTAAATCCCTCTTGTAGACAGGAGACTTTTCAAACAGTTTGATGAATTAATATGCCATGGTCACAGTAAATTGGGACAATAAATCTCACCAGAAAGAAGCTACAGCTTATGACAGCCCAGAAATACAGTGAGAAATACTGCAGCTTAGATATATATGATTTAGAATACAGTGGATACAGGATTGACCATAGACTATCCAGTGATAGGAGGGAAAATGGTAGAAAAAAATTAAGTATGTTTGAGCTCCATACCACTCCACCACATTTCAGAGGGAATTTGATACTTTTTACTCCACTGCAATTATTTGAGAGCTTAGTTACTATTTAATTTGCAGGTAAAGATTTTTCAAAAAAAAACATATGATCAACAAATAAAATATGACGCAATGTTATAGTATATAAATGAATTAAATTAGCTCCACCACGGCATCGATAACTGTCACCCAATATGACGATTCAAAACTTTGAAAGCAACCATTCTGCATTTGAGTACTTTTACTGTATTTTGCTGGTAATAATTCTGTAATTTGGCTTCAGTAAAGATTTCAGTACAGGTGTTTTTCAATACACCTGTTTGAGAAAAGGATCTGAGGGTCTTTCAACAATGAGGATGGGACTAGTTTTAGCTAAACACTTGTTGTATGTTAATGTCTTTCAGGCACCTCCTAGAGTGAACACTGGGAATACTATCCAGCATTTCAGGCCCCAGCATTATGTGCCACCTGCAGGAGTGCCTCCCAGCTCGGATATGCACTCCCTCAGACAAGCCCTTCTTTCTGCTGAAGGAGAAAATCTGAAGCTGGCATCTGAAAACGCTAGACTGAAACAGCAGTTTGCCAATCTGCAAGAAGCCACCACAAAACTGCTGCATGAGAATGGCTGCCTTCAGAAGACACTGGGGAGAAAGCTGAACATGGCCAAGCAAAACATCAAGGAGTTGCAAAAGGCTCTAGAGGCCATAAAGGCAGACCAGGATGAGGACAAGAAGAGGGAGGAAACTTTGAGAGAGAACGAAAAGGAACTCCCTTCATAGAAAGCCTCAGAGTGCGAACCGAGGAGCATCTGGACATTTCTTCCCAGCTCAGCCTCAAAGAGATTGAACTGAGCGAGAGCTCGAAGAGG
>NW_024402168.1:0-42172 GCF_016859285.1 Xiphias gladius
CGTACTTGTGACAGCTGTAGAGGCACCCCAGACTAGATCCTGTCCCTCCAGACCTCATATGGCTCAGCAGTGGTCGCAGATGGTAGCAGGTCCCCCAATAGCAATATCACTGCTATCTACATTTGCAACTGGCATTTTTCATAGAGTGCTATTCTAACTACATGCTTGACTACGAGCTCTGGCTTCAGGCATTATTGGCGCTGGAGCCAACGGCTCAGTTTGATGCGGCTCTGGACCACCATGGTCCTCCACCACACTAATGTCCACTTCAGGCGATTCTGGAGGGGAACAGACCTCCCACAAGCCACTTCTTCTCTATCAAACCCATAGGCATTAACGTAAACAGCTCTGGGGGGTTTTGGGACATCCTCAGATCCATCATGACCAAGTGTTCAGCGTTTCTCGATTTTACAGTGGCGAGCAGGGTCACAGGCAATGCTATTGGAAACAGGTTGATCACTGTTTCCATGCAGGGACATCCCTTATGTTTGAACATGTGAAAACAAAACAAGCGAAATTTCTAGATGTCAGTAGCCCCTTAGATTTTCAGTGTCTTCCATTAAATGGGAAATTTTGACATGATGTTGTTAAAGAAAAGGTTTCGTAGTTACTAAGAAATACATATTCATCCTCTGCAGCGCCATGAATTTCAGAGCAAATGTAATGGAAATCAGGTTAGCAGTTGCTGTGTAGTAGTTTTAATATATTGACCAAAGGGACAGCCTGATGGACAGAGTGAAGTGCAGTCTTTTAAGGTTTTCAAAAGATTAAAGAATTGTGTAGCTATGACAACTTGCTGTAAATACTGTAAACAAATCAGACCAACAATTAGACAATCACCATCAAATTAATAGGCAACTATGTGAGCACTTCTACTTTTATTTTTTTATTTTTTTTAATATTATTAAAAAAGTGTATCCTTGGGTTATGGATTGTTAAATAAACAAAAAGTGTCACCTTGCACTTCAGGAAATTAAAGTGACCATTGATTTTTGGATGATCACAAAATATTTGATCGTTTAACCATTGTTTCAGCATCTGTGATATAACTGAATTAATCAAACAATTGTAGTGTCATCTCCAAAGCACACACAAGAAGGAATTCAAGTGAATTTGTTGTTTATTGACATCAGGTCAAAAATTCAAAGTTGCTTTGAAACAATTTACCAGGGAAAAATAAAGAATATGACGTCTTGGAAGATTCTTGGTCATCCAGGTCATGATTATCAAAGAAGGACTGAATCGCGGGCAACTGGACTTGGCTGTAGATACTTGAAAGCCATTGATGTCACTTGGTTTGTTAGTGCTCCGGGTTGTTGTAACATCAGTTGTTAGAGCCGTTGGGGTCACATGAGGCCAAGTGTGAATAGTTGTTAGGGAAGGGATAATAACAGAAGTTTTATCAGGGCACTTTTCATATGGAGCAGGTCTAGACCGGACTCTTAATAGTTATATTTAGAGAGACCCAACATTCCCCCATGAGCAAGCGCTCGATGTCAGCGGCAAGGAAAAACTCCCTTTTAACGGGAAGAAACCTTGAGCAGAACCTGGCTCTGGGTGGGCGGCCATCTGCCTCGACCGGTTGGGTTGAGAGAGAAACACCTACAATTCTCTCCCTTAATCCCTTCCCAGGAGTGTTAACAACCATTTTTGGCCTCCTCTTTGGCCTGTTGAATGTCATATTCATACACTGATCAGCTACAACATTAAAAGCAGTTACTGGTTTTAATGCTGTGGCTGATCGGTGTAAGAATATGACAGTCAAGATTTTTTAATCATTTCTTTTCTTTCCAAACAAGGTCCTTATTGTCCTGCCAAAGAATTTCCGGATTCTCTTCAGTCGGCTCTTCTTATCTTTGGCAGGCGGACACTCATCTGGTGACCCGCCATCGGCCGATGTCTCTTCAGCTGGACTGGCTACACCTTGGCTAACAGCTGAGCCAGCAGCGTCTATTCCTGCAGCAGCTTCTGCTCCATCAGATGAATGAAGCATTTTTTCAACGCTGCCACAGGAGCGAGGAACAGCTGAGCCGGCATCATTTTTAGGAGGTGTGGCTGAAGGCTCTTCATCTTTGGGCCTTTCCTGAGCCTCACCGTCAGCTGGACTGGCTGCAACTTGGCAAACAGCTGGTTCCTCTAAAGCTGTAAAAAATATATCCTCTATCTCTGCAGCAGCCTCTGCTCCATCAGATGAGCGAGGCATGCTGTCACAGGAGCGAGGAACAGCTGCGTCATTGAAATGAGCTGTGGCTGAAGGCTCTTCATCATTGGGCTCTCCTTCAGCCTCACCATTAGGAGATAGGTCCTCATCGAAGTTGTCCGTTGGTACGACCGCCATTTTCTTTGAAGAATTCTTGGCACTGAATAAAACATGACAATAAATTAATGATAACTCAATCACTAAACAAATCTGTCCAACCCTACTGAAACCAAAACACAGTAACTTACTATAAGCTGATCTCTACTTCATCCACCAGATGGGCCATTGTGACAAAGGGGTGAGTGAGAGCCTTCCCCGGAGTGATCCTCTTCTCTGCATCTGTATTTAGCAGGCATTTCAGGAGATTGACAAATGCCCTTTGATCCTCCAGCTCAATGTTTTCCTGCGTCCTTGGGTCGTGCTGGATTTAAAACAAAGTGGGTGACAGTTCAGTTTATCTGCTTCCTGTCTCTCTGCGACAGAGCTAATTGAGATCAATTCATTCTTTAGTCAAGAAATTGACCACTTACTGTAATCAGGTCATCCAGGTTTCTTAAACGCATGTGCCATCTTTTGGGCTCAATGCCAGTGCCAATCTGGTATTCCCTCGGGGTCTACAGGAACAAAACATGCATGTCAGATACTTCCTCCTTAATGTGTTCAACATTTTAAAAGATTTTTGGCTAATTGGGAGATTAAAAAAGCTGAACAACTGAACCAAGTTAAAATACCTTCATCCACCATCTTGGTTTGTCCCAGTGCTGGTTCGCCTTAAAAAATGTGTGGGTGTGTTTCCCAGCACTCAGGAGGTGGTCAGCTGGCTGGCCCAGAATGTCTACGATGCCTCTAATCTGAAGAGAGAATATTAAGAATCACATCAGCCGACACACTACATCAAGTCCCCTGTTGGGTTTCGACATGTTTCTTGGGCAGAATGTTACAGTCTTTGCATTCAAATCTAGATATATTTGGCTACTTACTGACTGGTACACGCAGTGTGACGCAAACAGCTTTTTTCTGAGGTACACGAACCCAAGCACACAACCAAGACCCCACATGTCTATGGCCTCGGACACGGGTAGACCCAGGAAGACTTCAGGTGCCCTGTGGGTAGCATACAAGAACCACAAGAGCTATTAAGTACATTGTCAAATGCAGCATGCATACTGGAGATTGACACAGCATCCGCTGGATCATTTACAGCATAAACACACAACTGCAAACATGTTAAATGATGAGTTTTGCGGATTGAATTTACCTGCAACCCAGAGGCTGAATTATCATCCCTTGTCTCTCTTCTGAGGTGTTGAAGGACACGCCAAAATCTACAAGTTTTACCCGGAAGGGCTCAGCCGGGTGGTTCACCAGCATAATATTGTCTGGCTTCAGGTTGGCGTGAACGACGCCAATGCCCTTCAGAGCGTCAAAGGCCATCAGCAACTGCAGAGACAGAGGACACAATGTAGACAGTTAAAGATACCATTGACCAAGGTGCAGGCTGTTACTTAAGCATGTAACTTCTTTCTCAGCTGGCTTAGTATATTGCTATTAATTGTTGAAAGATTGATCAAAGCCACATAGTCTTTACCTGGTGCGTTACTGGTCGTATCTCACTGAGAGACAGTGGCCTATTTAGTTCTACGAGCAGTTGATGAAGACTCCTGTCCAGCATTTCAAACACTAGACAGGTATGTCCTCTGTGCTGAAACTTCTCCAAGAACTGAACCACGTTCTTCTTGACTGGGTCAAGAACGCTCACTACTTCGAGCATTTGGATCTGTGTAGAAAATGACATAGGTACTTGTAAATGACAGAGCATGGTATCAGCAGTTCATTTAAGAAACAAAACTTAGGCAAGAAGATGTGAAAAACTTCACTATCAAAACAAATTAAATTATCTACCTCTCTTTTAGCGGCAGCCTCAGTTTTTAGGATCTTGAGGGCCACGGGCTCTGATGTCTTTAATTTCACAGCCTTGGCGACTTTGCCAAAGCACCCTTCCTGATGACATCCTTCATGAGGTAGCGACATGTGTTGCCTGACAATATGTCTATTACTATCACCTCAGAGCTCTCGAATTTTTCTTGTCATTTGTGACCACTGACAGAGAAGCAGAACATGAAGAGAAAAGGAGAACACGTGAAGGTTACAACTTGGAGTCAGCAGGGCTCATTCAGTCAACACATAATGCACAAATGTAGCTGAAGTATTCATTATCCCCATGTAAATAAACATTTGGTTTTCATTCTACGACCACATGTAGAAGAATAATATGTCAGATACTGAATACGGCATCATGTCCATTTTTAGTGAGTGGTATTCCAAAGAATGACAAGAACAAAATACACTCAATGAGGGGAAACATTTGATCAAATGCTACACTGGTCTTCGTTATTCAGATAATTCACTTAAGTAAAAGAAGCAATACCACAGTGTAAAAATCTTCGATTACAAGTACAGGTATGTATTATCAGAAAAATGTCGTTAAAGTATCGAAAGTTAAAGCACTTTTTCAAACTCTTAACCTGCATAGTAATCACATTTCAACTGTCAGTTAAATGCAATGGAGTAAAAACACGTCTCTCTGGAATGTAGTGGAGTCGACATTTAAAGTAGAATAAAATTCAGATACTTGTGTGTGTGTGTGTGTGTGTGTGTGTGTGTGTGTGTGTGTGTGTGTGTGTGTGTGTGTGTGTACATGTGTTGAGTTTTCCTTACCAGTTTTATCTGCTGTCAAACAGCGGTCCGCGTGACTACTTGAAGTCCCTTTGCCACAGCAAATGTTTCTGAAAATGTTTCCCTTCTTCATTGTTAATTCTTCAACTAACTCTGTTCTTTAAGTAGTGAAGTTCTGTAAGTAGTGAAGTGCTTCAACTAACTCTGTTGTGTAAGTCGTGAAGTGTTTTCAGCTGAAGGCAAACTGACCAGTTCCAAACATCAAAGGACTCTTCATGACATCACAGCAGGGCATCAGTATTATGATGTCATAACATTCTATTCTAAGATTCTATTCAAGTCTTTTGTGAGAGAAATGAGGAACAATCACTTCATTTACAGACACATTGTTCATTTCAATGCTTTTGATGGCCCCTATGCTACATCAATGCTGTTGATGTAGACATTTCTTATAAAAGTAATTAAAATCGGCATTTCATGGGCCATCTTATGTTTTAAATCATTCTGAAACTTGCAAGGTCAATGCTGACGTAGAGTCAACTGTTTTGGATTTATTTACGTCATGAAATTTATATATTTTTTTTAAAATGTTACCGCCCTCTAATCAGAGATGGGTGGCCCGCCTCCTCCATCACCCGTCCTTGAGAGGGTGGGTTTCTATAAAACCGCACTCATACTGAGTGAATATAAACCGATCGAGACTCATCGTTCAAGGGAGTTAGGCTATTGTGTGCTAACCCTCTGCTTAGTATTTTGAGACTCGTACTTGTGACAGCTGTAGAGGCACCCCCGGACTAGATCCTGTCCCTCCAGACCCTCATATGGCTCAGCAGTGGTCGCAGATGGTAGCAGGTCCCCCAATAGCAATATCACTGCTATCTACATTTGCAACTGGCATTTTTCATAGAGTGCTATTCTAACTACATGCTTGACTACGAGAGCTCTGGCTTCAGGCATTACTGGCGCTGGAGCCAACGGCTCAGTTTGATGCGGCTCTGGACCACCATGGTCCTCCACCACACTAATGTCCACTTCAGGCGATTCTGGAGGGGAACAGACCTCCCACAAGCCACTTCTTCTCTATCAAACCCATAGGCATTAACGTAAACAGCTCTGGGGGGTTTTGGGACATCCTCAGATCCATCATGACCAAGTGTTCAGCGTTTCTCGATTTTTACAGTGGCGAGCAGGGTCACAGGCAATGCTATTGGAAACAGGTTGATCACTGTTTCCATGCAGGGACATCCCTTATGTTTGAACATGTGAAAACAAAACAAGCGAAATTTCTAGATGTCAGTAGCCCCTTAGATTTTCAGTGTCTTCCATTAAATGGGAAATTTTGACATGATGTTGTTAAAGAAAAGGTTTCGTAGTTACTAAGAAATACATATTCATCCTCTGCAGCGCCATGAATTTCAGAGCAAATGTAATGGAAATCAGGTTAGCAGTTGCTGTGTAGTAGTTTTAATATATTGACCAAAGGGACAGCCTGATGGACAGAGTGAAGTGCAGTCTTTTAAGGTTTTCAAAAGATTAAAGAATTGTGTAGCTATGACAACTTGCTGTAAATACTGTAAACAAATCAGACCAACAATTAGACAATCACCATCAAATTAATAGGCAACTATGTGAGCACTTCTACTTTTATTTTTTATTTTTTTAATATTATTAAAAAGTGTATCCTTGGTTATGGATTGTTAAATAAACAAAAAGTGTCACCTTGCACTTCAGGAAATTAAAGTGACCATTGATTTTTGGATGATCACAAAATATTTGATCGTTTAACCATTGTTTCAGCATCTGTGATATAACTGAATTAATCAAACAATTGTAGTGTCATCTCCAAAGCACACACAAGAAGGAATTCAAGTGAATTTGTTGTTTATTGACATCAGGTCAAAAATTCAAAGTTGCTTTGAAACAATTTACCAGGGAAAAATAAAGAATATGACGTCTTGGAAGATTCTTGGTCATCCAGGTCATGATTATCAAAGAAGGACTGAATCGCGGGCAACTGGACTTGGCTGTAGATACTTGAAAGCCATTGATGTCACTTGGTTTGTTAGTGCTCCGGGTTGTTGTAACATCAGTTGTTAGAGCCGTTGGGGTCACATGAGGCCAAGTGTGAATAGTTGTTAGGGAGGGATAATAACAGAAGTTTTATCAGGGCACTTTTCATATGGAGCAGGTCTAGACCGGACTCTTAATAGTTATATTTAGAGAGACCCAACATTCCCCCATGAGCAAGCGCTCGATGTCAGCGGCAAGGAAAAACTCCCTTTTAACGGGAAGAAACCTTGAGCAGAACCTGGCTCTGGGTGGGCGGCCATCTGCCTCGACCGGTTGGGTTGAGAGAGAAACACCTACAATTCTCTCCCTTAATCCCTTCCCAGGAGTGTTAACAACCATTTTTGGCCTCCTCTTTGGCCTGTTGAATGTCATATTCATACACTGATCAGCTACAACATTAAAAGCAGTTACTGGTTTTAATGCTGTGGCTGATCGGTGTAAGAATATGACAGTCAAGATTTCTTTTAATCATTTCTTTTCTTTCCAAACAAGGTCCTTATTGTCCTGCCAAAGAATTTCCGGATTCTCTTCAGTCGGCTCTTCTTATCTTTGGCAGGCGGACACTCATCTGGTGACCCGCCATCGGCCGATGTCTCTTCAGCTGGACTGGCTACACCTTGGCTAACAGCTGAGCCAGCAGCGTCTATTCCTGCAGCAGCTTCTGCTCCATCAGATGAATGAAGCATTTTTTCAACGCTGCCACAGGAGCGAGGAACAGCTGAGCCGGCATCATTTTTAGGAGGTGTGGCTGAAGGCTCTTCATCTTTGGGCCTTTCCTGAGCCTCACCGTCAGCTGGACTGGCTGCAACTTGGCAAACAGCTGGTTCCTCTAAAGCTGTAAAAAATATATCCTCTATCTCTGCAGCAGCCTCTGCTCCATCAGATGAGCGAGGCATGCTGTCACAGGAGCGAGGAACAGCTGCGTCATTGAAATGAGCTGTGGCTGAAGGCTCTTCATCATTGGGCTCTCCTTCAGCCTCACCATTAGGAGATAGGTCCTCATCGAAGTTGTCCGTTGGTACGACCGCCATTTTCTTTGAAGAATTCTTGGCACTGAATAAAACATGACAATAAATTAATGATAACTCAATCACTAAACAAATCTGTCCAACCCTACTGAAACCAAAACACAGTAACTTACTATAAGCTGATCTCTACTTCATCCACCAGATGGGCCATTGTGACAAAGGGGTGAGTGAGAGCCTTCCCCGGAGTGATCCTCTTCTCTGCATCTGTATTTAGCAGGCATTTCAGGAGATTGACAAATGCCCTTTGATCCTCCAGCTCAATGTTTTCCTGCGTCCTTGGGTCGTGCTGGATTTAAAACAAAGTGGGTGACAGTTCAGTTTATCTGCTTCCTGTCTCTCTGCGACAGAGCTAATTGAGATCAATTCATTCTTTAGTCAAGAAATTGACCACTTACTGTAATCAGGTCATCCAGGTTTCTTAAACGCATGTGCCATCTTTTGGGCTCAATGCCAGTGCCAATCTGGTATTCCCTCGGGGTCTACAGGAACAAAACATGCATGTCAGATACTTCCTCCTTAATGTGTTCAACATTTTAAAAGATTTTTTTGGCTAATTGGGAGATTAAAAAAAGCTGAACAACTGAACCAAGTTAAAATACCTTCATCCACCATCTTGGTTTGTCCCAGTGCTGGTTCGCCTTAAAAAATGTGTGGGTGTGTTTCCCAGCACTCAGGAGGTGGTCAGCTGGCTGGCCCAGAATGTCTACGATGCCTCTAATCTGAAGAGAGAATATTAAGAATCACATCAGCCGACACACTACATCAAGTCCCCTGTTGGGTTTCGACATGTTTCTTGGGCAGAATGTTACAGTCTTTGCATTCAAATCTAGATATATTTGGCTACTTACTGACTGGTACACGCAGTGTGACGCAAACAGCTTTTTTCTGAGGTACACGAACCCAAGCACACAACCAAGACCCCACATGTCTATGGCCTCGGACACGGGTAGACCCAGGAAGACTTCAGGTGCCCTGTGGGTAGCATACAAGAACCACAAGAGCTATTAAGTACATTGTCAAATGCAGCATGCATACTGGAGATTGACACAGCATCCGCTGGATCATTTACAGCATAAACACACAACTGCAAACATGTTAAATGATGAGTTTTGCGGATTGAATTTACCTGCAACCCAGAGGCTGAATTATCATCCCTTGTCTCTCTTCTGAGGTGTTGAAGGACACGCCAAAATCTACAAGTTTTACCCGGAAGGGCTCAGCCGGGTGGTTCACCAGCATAATATTGTCTGGCTTCAGGTTGGCGTGAACGACGCCAATGCCCTTCAGAGCGTCAAAGGCCATCAGCAACTGCAGAGACAGAGGACACAATGTAGACAGTTAAAGATACCATTGACCAAGGTGCAGGCTGTTACTTAAGCATGTAACTTCTTTCTCAGCTGGCTTAGTATATTGCTATTAATTGTTGAAAGATTGATCAAAGCCACATAGTCTTTACCTGGTGCGTTACTGGTCGTATCTCACTGAGAGACAGTGGCCTATTTAGTTCTACGAGCAGTTGATGAAGACTCCTGTCCAGCATTTCAAACACTAGACAGGTATGTCCTCTGTGCTGAAACTTCTCCAAGAACTGAACCACGTTCTTCTTGACTGGGTCAAGAACGCTCACTACTTCGAGCATTTGGATCTGTGTAGAAAATGACATAGGTACTTGTAAATGACAGAGCATGGTATCAGCAGTTCATTTAAGAAACAAAACTTAGGCAAGAAGATGTGAAAAAACTTCACTATCAAAACAAATTAAATTATCTACCTCTCTTTTAGCGGCAGCCTCAGTTTTTAGGATCTTGAGGGCCACGGGCTCTGATGTCTTTAATTTCACAGCCTTGGCGACTTTGCCAAAGCACCCTTCCCTGATGACATCCTTCATGAGGTAGCGACATGTGTTGCCTGACAATATGTCTATTACTATCACCTCAGAGCTCTCGGAATTTTTCTTGTCATTTGTGACCACTGACAGAGAAGCAGAACATGAAGAGAAAAGGAGAACACGTGAAGGTTACAACTTGGAGTCAGCAGGGCTCATTCAGTCAACACATAATGCACAAATGTAGCTGAAGTATTCATTATCCCCATGTAAATAAACATTTGGTTTTCATTCTACGACCACATGTAGAAGAATAATATGTCAGATACTGAATACGGCATCATGTCCATTTTTAGTGAGTGGTATTCCCAAAGAATGACAAGAACAAAATACACTCAATGAGGGGAAACATTTGATCAAATGCTACACTGGTCTTCGTTATTCAGATAATTCACTTAAGTAAAAGAAGCAATACCACAGTGTAAAAATCTTCGATTACAAGTACAGGTATGTATTATCAGAAAAATGTCGTTAAAGTATCGAAAGTTAAAGCACTTTTTCAAACTCTTAACCTGCATAGTAATCACATTTCAACTGTCAGTTAAATGCAATGGAGTAAAAACACGTCTCTGGAATGTAGTGGAGTCGACATTTAAAGTAGAATAAAATTCAGATACTGTGTGTGTGTGTGTGTGTGTGTGTGTGTGTGTGTGTGTGTGTGTGTGTGTGTGTGTGTGTACATGTGTTGAGTTTTCCTTACCAGTTTTATCTGCTGTCAAACAGCGGTCCGCGTGACTACTTGAAGTCCCTTTGCCACAGCAAATGTTTCTGAAAATGTTTCCCTTCTTCATTGTTAATTCTTCAACTAACTCTGTTCTTTAAGTAGTGAAGTTCTGTAAGTAGTGAAGTGCTTCAACTAACTCTGTTGTGTAAGTCGTGAAGTGTTTTCAGCTGAAGGCAAACTGACCAGTTCCAAACATCAAAGGACTCTTCATGACATCACAGCAGGGCATCAGTATTATGATGTCATAACATTCTATTCTAAGATTCTATTCAAGTCTTTTGTGAGAGAAATGAGGAACAATCACTTCATTTACAGACACATTGTTCATTTCAATGCTTTTGATGGCCCCTATGCTACATCAATGCTGTTGATGTAGACATTTCTTATAAAAGTAATTAAAATCGGCATTTCATGGGCCATCTTATGTTTTAAATCATTCTGAAACTTGCAAGGTCAATGCTGACGTAGAGTCAACTGTTTTGGATTTATTTACGTCATGAAATTTATATATTTTTTTTAAAATGTTACCGCCCTCTAATCAGAGATGGGTGGCCCGCCTCCTCCATCACCCGTCCTTGAGAGGGTGGGTTTCTATAAAACCGCACTCATACTGAGTGAATATAAACCGATCGAGACTCATCGTTCAAGGGAGTTAGGCTATTATGTGCTAACCCTCTACTTAGTATTTTGAGACTCGTACTTGTGACAGCTGTAGAGGCACCCCCAGACTAGATCCTGTCCCTCCAGACCCTCATATGGCTCAGCAGTGGTCGCAGATGGTAGCAGGTCCCCCAATAGCAATATCACTGCTATCTACATTTGCAACTGGCATTTTTCATAGAGTGCTATTCTAACTACATGCTTGACTACGAGAGCTCTGGCTTCAGGCATTACTGGCGCTGGAGCCAACGGCTCAGTTTGATGCGGCTCTGGACCACCATGGTCCTCCACCACACTAATGTCCACTTCAGGCGATTCTGGAGGGGAACAGACCTCCCACAAGCCACTTCTTCTCTATCAAACCCATAGGCATTAACGTAAACAGCTCTGGGGGGTTTTGGGACATCCTCAGATCCATCATGACCAAGTGTTCAGCGTTTCTCGATTTTTACAGTGGCGAGCAGGGTCACAGGCAATGCTATTGGAAACAGGTTGATCACTGTTTCCATGCAGGGACATCCCTTATGTTTGAACATGTGAAAACAAAACAAGCGAAATTTCTAGATGTCAGTAGCCCCTTAGATTTTCAGTGTCTTCCATTAAATGGGAAATTTTGACATGATGTTGTTAAAGAAAAGTTTCGTAGTTACTAAGAAATACATATTCATCCTCTGCAGCGCCATGAATTTCAGAGCAAATGTAATGGAAATCAGGTTAGCAGTTGCTGTGTAGTAGTTTTAATATATTGACCAAAGGGACAGCCTGATGGACAGAGTGAAGTGCAGTCTTTTAAGGTTTTCAAAAGATTAAAGAATTGTGTAGCTATGACAACTTGCTGTAAATACTGTAAACAAATCAGACCAACAATTAGACAATCACCATCAAATTAATAGGCAACTATGTGAGCACTTCTACTTTTATTTTTTTATTTTTTTTAATATTATTAAAAAAGTGTATCCTTGGGTTATGGATTGTTAAATAAACAAAAAGTGTCACCTTGCACTTCAGGAAATTAAAGTGACCATTGATTTTTGGATGATCACAAAATATTTGATCGTTTAACCATTGTTTCAGCATCTGTGATATAACTGAATTAATCAAACAATTGTAGTGTCATCTCCAAAGCACACACAAGAAGGAATTCAAGTGAATTTGTTGTTTATTGACATCAGGTCAAAAATTCAAAGTTGCTTTGAAACAATTTACCAGGAAAATAAAGAATATGACGTCTTGGAAGATTCTTGGTCATCCAGGTCATGATTATCAAAGAAGGACTGAATCATGGGCAACTGGACTTGGCTGTAGATACTTGAAAGCCATTGATGTCACTTGGTTTGTTAGTGCTCCGGGTTGTTGTAACATCAGTTGTTAGAGCCGTTGGGGTCACATGAGGCCAAGTGTGAATAGTTGTTAGGAGGATAATAACAGAAGTTTTATCAGGGCACTTTTCATATGGAGCAGGTCTAGACCGGACTCTTAATAGTTATATTTAGAGAGACCCAACATTCCCCATGAGCAAGCGCCGATGTCAGCGGCAAGGAAAAACTCCCTATTAACTGGAAGAAACCTTGAGCAGAACCTGGCTCTGGGTGGGCGGCCATCTGCCTCGACCGGTTGGGTTGAGAGAGAAACACCTACAATTCTCTCCCTTAATCCCTTCCCAGGAGTGTTAACAACCATTTTTGGCCTCCTCTTTGGCCTGTTGAATGTCATATTCATACACTGATCAGC
This sequence comes from Xiphias gladius, assembly GCF_016859285.1. Lineage (NCBI taxonomy): Eukaryota > Metazoa > Chordata > Actinopteri > Istiophoriformes > Xiphiidae > Xiphias > Xiphias gladius. Next base: position 12,975 of record NW_024402168.1, read on the forward strand.
TACAACATTAAAAGCAGTTACTGGTTTTAATGCTGTGGCTGATCGGTGTAAGAATATGACAGTCAAGATTTCTTTAATCATTTCTTTTCTTTCCAAACAAGGTCCTTATTGTCCTGCCAAAGAATTTCCGGATTCTCTTCAGTCGGCTCTTCTTATCTTTGGCAGGCGGACACTCATCTGGTGACCCGCCATCGGCCGATGTCTCTTCAGCTGGACTGGCTACACCTTGGCTAACAGCTGAGCCAGCAGCGTCTATTCCTGCAGCAGCTTCTGCTCCATCAGATGAATGAAGCATTTTTTCAACGCTGCCACAGGAGCGAGGAACAGCTGAGCCGCATCATTTTTAGGAGGTGTGGCTGAAGGCTCTTCATCTTTGGGCCTTCCTGAGCCTCACCGTCAGCTGGACTGGCTGCAACTTGGCAAACAGCTGGTTCCTCTAAAGCTGTAAAAATATATCCTCTATCTCTGCAGCAGCCTCTGCTCCATCAGATGAGCGAGGCATGCTGTCACAGGAGCGAGGAACAGCTGCGTCATTGAAATGAGCTGTGGCTGAAGGCTCTTCATCATTGGGCTCTCCTTCAGCCTCACCATTAGGAGATAGGTCCTCATCGAAGTTGTCCGTTGGTACGACCGCCATTTCTTTTGAAGAATTCTTGGCACTGAATAAAACATGACAATAAATTAATGATAACTCAATCACTAAACAAATCTGTCCAACCCTACTGAAACCAAAACACAGTAACTTACTATAAGCTGATCTCTACTTCATCCACCAGATGGGCCATTGTGACAAAGGGGTGAGTGAGAGCCTTCCCCGGAGTGATCCTCTTCTCTGCATCTGTATTTAGCAGGCATTTCAGGAGATTGACAAATGCCCTTTGATCCTCCAGCTCAATGTTTTCCTGCGTCCTTGGGTCGTGCTGGATTTAAAACAAAGTGGGTGACAGTTCAGTTTATCTGCTTCCTGTCTCTCTGCGACAGAGCTAATTGAGATCAATTCATTCTTTAGTCAAGAAATTGACCACTTACTGTAATCAGGTCATCCAGGTTTCTTAAACGCATGTGCCATCTTTTGGGCTCAATGCCAGTGCCAATCTGGTATTCCCTCGGGGTCTACAGGAACAAAACATGCATGTCAGATACTTCCTCCTTAATGTGTTCAACATTTTAAAAGATTTTTTTGGCTAATTGGGAGATTAAAAAAAGCTGAACAACTGAACCAAGTTAAAATACCTTCATCCACCATCTTGGTTTGTCCCAGTGCTGGTTCGCCTTAAAAAATGTGTGGGTGTGTTTCCCAGCACTCAGGAGGTGGTCAGCTGGCTGGCCCAGAATGTCTACGATGCCTCTAATCTGAAGAGAGAATATTAAGAATCACATCAGCCGACACACTACATCAAGTCCCCTGTTGGGTTTCGACATGTTTCTTGGGCAGAATGTTACAGTCTTTGCATTCAAATCTAGATATATTTGGCTACTTACTGACTGGTACACGCAGTGTGACGCAAACAGCTTTTTTCTGAGGTACACGAACCCAAGCACACAACCAAGACCCCACATGTCTATGGCCTCGGACACGGGTAGACCCAGGAAGACTTCAGGTGCCCTGTGGGTAGCATACAAGAACCACAAGAGCTATTAAGTACATTGTCAAATGCAGCATGCATACTGGAGATTGACACAGCATCCGCTGGATCATTTACAGCATAAACACACAACTGCAAACATGTTAAATGATGAGTTTTGCGGATTGAATTTACCTGCAACCCAGAGGCTGAATTATCATCCCTTGTCTCTCTTCTGAGGTGTTGAAGGACACGCCAAAATCTACAAGTTTTACCCGGAAGGGCTCAGCCGGGTGGTTCACCAGCATAATATTGTCTGGCTTCAGGTTGGCGTGAACGACGCCAATGCCCTTCAGAGCGTCAAAGGCCATCAGCAACTGCAGAGACAGAGGACACAATGTAGACAGTTAAAGATACCATTGACCAAGGTGCAGGCTGTTACTTAAGCATGTAACTTCTTTCTCAGCTGGCTTAGTATATTGCTATTAATTGTTGAAAGATTGATCAAAGCCACATAGTCTTTACCTGGTGCGTTACTGGTCGTATCTCACTGAGAGACAGTGGCCTATTTAGTTCTACGAGCAGTTGATGAAGACTCCTGTCCAGCATTTCAAACACTAGACAGGTATGTCCTCTGTGCTGAAACTTCTCCAAGAACTGAACCACGTTCTTCTTGACTGGGTCAAGAACGCTCACTACTTCGAGCATTTGGATCTGTGTAGAAAATGACATAGGTACTTGTAAATGACAGAGCATGGTATCAGCAGTTCATTTAAGAAACAAAACTTAGGCAAGAAGATGTGAAAAAACTTCACTATCAAAACAAATTAAATTATCTACCTCTCTTTTAGCGGCAGCCTCAGTTTTTAGGATCTTGAGGGCCACGGGCTCTGATGTCTTTAATTTCACAGCCTTGGCGACTTTGCCAAAGCACCCTTCCCTGATGACATCCTTCATGAGGTAGCGACATGTGTTGCCTGACAATATGTCTATTACTATCACCTCAGAGCTCTCGGAATTTTTCTTGTCATTTGTGACCACTGACAGAGAAGCAGAACATGAAGAGAAAAGGAGAACACGTGAAGGTTACAACTTGGAGTCAGCAGGGCTCATTCAGTCAACACATAATGCACAAATGTAGCTGAAGTATTCATTATCCCCATGTAAATAAACATTTGGTTTTCATTCTACGACCACATGTAGAAGAATAATATGTCAGATACTGAATACGGCATCATGTCCATTTTTAGTGAGTGGTATTCCCAAAGAATGACAAGAACAAAATACACTCAATGAGGGGAAACATTTGATCAAATGCTACACTGGTCTTCGTTATTCAGATAATTCACTTAAGTAAAAGAAGCAATACCACAGTGTAAAAATCTTCGATTACAAGTACAGGTATGTATTATCAGAAAAATGTCGTTAAAGTATCGAAAGTTAAAGCACTTTTTCAAACTCTTAACCTGCATAGTAATCACATTTCAACTGTCAGTTAAATGCAATGGAGTAAAAACACGTCTCTCTGGAATGTAGTGGAGTCGACATTTAAAGTAGAATAAAATTCAGATACTTGTGTGTGTGTGTGTCTGTGTGTGTGTGTGTGTGTGTGTGTGTGTGTGTGTGTGTGTGTGTGTGTGTGTACATGTGTTGAGTTTTCCTTACCAGTTTTATCTGCTGTCAAACAGCGGTCCGCGTGACTACTTGAAGTCCCTTTGCCACAGCAAATGTTTCTGAAAATGTTTCCCTTCTTCATTGTTAATTCTTCAACTAACTCTGTTCTTTAAGTAGTGAAGTTCTGTAAGTAGTGAAGTGCTTCAACTAACTCTGTTGTGTAAGTCGTGAAGTGTTTTCAGCTGAAGGCAAACTGACCAGTTCCAAACATCAAAGGACTCTTCATGACATCACAGCAGGGCATCAGTATTATGATGTCATAACATTCTATTCTAAGATTCTATTCAAGTCTTTTGTGAGAGAAATGAGGAACAATCACTTCATTTACAGACACATTGTTCATTTCAATGCTTTTGATGGCCCCTATGCTACATCAATGCTGTTGATGTAGACATTTCTTATAAAAGTAATTAAAATCGGCATTTCATGGGCCATCTTATGTTTTAAATCATTCTGAAACTTGCAAGGTCAATGCTGACGTAGAGTCAACTGTTTTGGATTTATTTACGTCATGAAATTTATATATTTTTTTTAAAATGTTACCGCCCTCTAATCAGAGATGGGTGGCCCGCCTCCTCCATCACCCGTCCTTGAGAGGGTGGGTTTCTATAAAACCGCACTCATACTGAGTGAATATAAACCGATCGAGACTCATCGTTCAAGGGAGTTAGGCTATTATGTGCTAACCCTCTACTTAGTATTTTGAGACTCGTACTTGTGACAGCTGTAGAGGCACCCCCGGACTAGATCCTGTCCCTCCAGACCCTCATATGGCTCAGCAGTGGTCGCAGATGGTAGCAGGTCCCCCAATAGCAATATCACTGCTATCTACATTTGCAACTGGCATTTTTCATAGAGTGCTATTCTAACTACATGCTTGACTACGAGAGCTCTGGCTTCAGGCATTACTGGCGCTGGAGCCAACGGCTCAGTTTGATGCGGCTCTGGACCACCATGGTCCTCCACCACACTAATGTCCACTTCAGGCGATTCTGGAGGGGAACAGACCTCCCACAAGCCACTTCTTCTCTATCAAACCCATAGGCATTAACGTAAACAGCTCTGGGGGGTTTTGGGACATCCTCAGATCCATCATGACCAAGTGTTCAGCGTTTCTCGATTTTTACAGTGGCGAGCAGGGTCACAGGCAATGCTATTGGAAACAGGTTGATCACTGTTTCCATGCAGGGACATCCCTTATGTTTGAACATGTGAAAACAAAACAAGCGAAATTTCTAGATGTCAGTAGCCCCTTAGATTTTCAGTGTCTTCCATTAAATGGGAAATTTTGACATGATGTTGTTAAAGAAAAGGTTTCGTAGTTACTAAGAAATACATATTCATCCTCTGCAGCGCCATGAATTTCAGAGCAAATGTAATGGAAATCAGGTTAGCAGTTGCTGTGTAGTAGTTTTAATATATTGACCAAAGGGACAGCCTGATGGACAGAGTGAAGTGCAGTCTTTTAAGGTTTTCAAAAGATTAAAGAATTGTGTAGCTATGACAACTTGCTGTAAATACTGTAAACAAATCAGACCAACAATTAGACAATCACCATCAAATTAATAGGCAACTATGTGAGCACTTCTACTTTTATTTTTTATTTTTTTTAATATTATTAAAAAAGTGTATCCTTGGGTTATGGATTGTTAAATAAACAAAAAGTGTCACCTTGCACTTCAGGAAATTAAAGTGACCATTGATTTTTGGATGATCACAAAATATTTGATCGTTTAACCATTGTTTCAGCATCTGTGATATAACTGAATTAATCAAACAATTGTAGTGTCATCTCCAAAGCACACACAAGAAGGAATTCAAGTGAATTTGTTGTTTATTGACATCAGGTCAAAAATTCAAAGTTGCTTTGAAACAATTTACCAGGGAAAAATAAAGAATATGACGTCTTGGAAGATTCTTGGTCATCCAGGTCATGATTATCAAAGAAGGACTGAATCGCGGGCAACTGGACTTGGCTGTAGATACTTGAAAGCCATTGATGTCACTTGGTTTGTTAGTGCTCCGGGTTGTTGTAACATCAGTTGTTAGAGCCGTTGGGGTCACATGAGGCCAAGTGTGAATAGTTGTTAGGGAGGGATAATAACAGAAGTTTTATCAGGGCACTTTTCATATGGAGCAGGTCTAGACCGGACTCTTAATAGTTATATTTAGAGAGACCCAACATTCCCCCATGAGCAAGCGCCGATGTCAGCGGCAAGAAAAACTCCCTTTAACGGGAAGAAACCTTGAGCAGAACCTGGCTCTGGGTGGGCGGCCATCTGCCTCGACCGTGGGTTGAGAGAGAAACACCTACAATTCTCTCCCTTAATCCCTTCCCAGGAGTGTTAACAACCATTTTTGGCCTCCTCTTGGTTTGTTGAATGTCATATTCATACACTGATCAGCTACAACATTAAAAGCAGTTACTGGTTTTAATGCTGTGGCTGATCGGTAAGAATATGACAGTCAAGATTTCTTTAATCATTTCTTTTCTTTCCAAACAAGGTCCTTATTGTCCTGCCAAAGAATTTCCGGATTCTCTTCAGTCGGCTCTTCTTATCTTTGGCAGGCGGACACTCATCTGGTGACCCGCCATCGGCCGATGTCTCTTCAGCTGGACTGGCTACACCTTGGCTAACAGCTGAGCCAGCAGCGTCTATTCCTGCAGCAGCTTCTGCTCCATCAGATGAATGAAGCATTTTTTCAACGCTGCCACAGGAGCGAGGAACAGCTGAGCCGGCATCATTTTTAGGAGGTGTGGCTGAAGGCTCTTCATCTTTGGGCCTTTCCTGAGCCTCACCGTCAGCTGGACTGGCTGCAACTTGGCAAACAGCTGGTTCCTCTAAAGCTGTAAAAAATATATCCTCTATCTCTGCAGCAGCCTCTGCTCCATCAGATGAGCGAGGCATGCTGTCACAGGAGCGAGGAACAGCTGCGTCATTGAAATGAGCTGTGGCTGAAGGCTCTTCATCATTGGGCTCTCCTTCAGCCTCACCATTAGGAGATAGGTCCTCATCGAAGTTGTCCGTTGGTACGACCGCCATTTTCTTTGAAGAATTCTTGGCACTGAATAAAACATGACAATAAATTAATGATAACTCAATCACTAAACAAATCTGTCCAACCCTACTGAAACCAAAACACAGTAACTTACTATAAGCTGATCTCTACTTCATCCACCAGATGGGCCATTGTGACAAAGGGGTGAGTGAGAGCCTTCCCCGGAGTGATCCTCTTCTCTGCATCTGTATTTAGCAGGCATTTCAGGAGATTGACAAATGCCCTTTGATCCTCCAGCTCAATGTTTTCCCTGCGTCCTTGGGTCGTGCTGGATTTAAAACAAAGTGGGTGACAGTTCAGTTTATCTGCTTCCTGTCTCTTCTGCGACAGAGCTAATTGAGATCAATTCATTCTTTAGTCAAGAAATTGACCACTTACTGTAATCAGGTCATCCAGGTTTCTTAAACGCATGTGCCATCTTTTGGGCTCAATGCCAGTGCCAATCTGGTATTCCCTCGGGGTCTACAGGAACAAAACATGCATGTCAGATACTTCCTCCTTAATGTGTTCAACATTTTAAAAGATTTTTTGGCTAATTGGGAGATTAAAAAAGCTGAACAACTGAACCAAGTTAAAATACCTTCATCCACCATCTTGGTTTGTCCCAGTGCTGGTTCGCCTTAAAAAATGTGTGGGTGTGTTTCCCAGCACTCAGGAGGTGGTCAGCTGGCTGGCCCAGAATGTCTACGATGCCTCTAATCTGAAGAGAGAATATTAAGAATCACATCAGCCGACACACTACATCAAGTCCCCTGTTGGTTTCGACATGTTTCTTGGGCAGAATGTTACAGTCTTTGCATTCAAATCTAGATATATTTGGCTACTTACTGACTGGTACACGCAGTGTGACGCAAACAGCTTTTTTCTGAGGTACACGAACCCAAGCACACAACCAAGACCCCACATGTCTATGGCCTCGACACGGGTAGACCCAGGAAGACTTCAGGTGCCCTGTGGGTAGCATACAAGAACCACAAGAGCTATTAAGTACATTGTCAAATGCAGCATGCATACTGGAGATTGACACAGCATCCGCTGGATCATTTACAGCATAAACACACAACTGCAAACATGTTAAATGATGAGTTTTGCGGATTGAATTTACCTGCAACCCAGAGGCTGAATTATCATCCCTTGTCTCTTCTGAGGTGTTGAAGGACACGCCAAAATCTACAAGTTTTACCCGAAGGGCTCAGCCGGTGGTTCACCAGCATAATATTGACTGGCTTCAGGTTGGCGTGAACGACGCCAATGCCCTTCAGAGCGACAATGGCCATCAGCAACTGCAGAGACAGAGGACACAATGTAGACAGTTAAAGATACCATTGACCAAGGTGCAGGCTGTTACTTAAGCATGTAACTTCTTTCTCAGCTGGCTTAGTATATTGCTATTAATTGTTGAAAGATTGATCAAAGCCACATAGTCTTTACCTGGTGCGTTACTGGTCGTATCTCACTGAGAGACAGTGGCCTATTTAGTTCTACGAGCAGTTGATGAAGACTCCTGTCCAGCATTTCAAACACTAGACAGGTATGTCCTCTGTGCTGAAACTTCTCCAAGAACTGAACCACGTTCTTCTTGACTGGGTCAAGAACGCCACTACTTCGAGCATTTGGATCTGTGTAGAAAATGACATAGGTACTTGTAAATGACAGAGCATGGTATCAGCAGTTCATTTAAGAAACAAAACTTAGGCAAGAAGATGTGAAAAACTTCACTATCAAAACAAATTAAATGATCTACCTCTCTTTTAGCGGCAGCCTCAGTTTTTAGGATCTTGAGGGCCACGGGCTCTGATGTCTTTAATTTCACAGCCTAGGCGACTTTGCCAAAGCACCCTTCCCTGATGACATCCTTCATGAGGTAGCGACATGTGTTGCCTGACAATATGTCTATTACTATCACCTCAGAGCTCGGAATTTTTCTTGTCATTTGTGACCACTGACAGAGAAGCAGAACATGAAGAGAAAAGGAGAACACGTGAAGGTTACAACTTGGAGTCAGCAGGGCTCATTCAGTCAACACATAATGCACAAATGTAGCTGAAGTATTCATTATCCCCATGTAAATAAACATTTGGTTTTCATTCTACGACCACATGTAGAAGAATAATATGTCAGATACTGAATACGGCATCATGTCCATTTTTAGTGAGTGGTATTCCCAAAGAATGACAAGAACAAAATACACTCAATGAGGGGAAACATTTGATCAAATGCTACACTGGTCTTCGTTATTCAGATAATTCACTTAAGTAAAAGAAGCAATACCACAGTGTAAAAATCTTCGATTACAAGTACAGGTATGTATTATCAGAAAAATGTCGTTAAAGTATCGAAAGTTAAAGCACTTTTTCAAACTCTTAACCTGCATAGTAATCACATTTCAACTGTCAGTTAAATGCAATGGAGTAAAAACACGTCTCTCTGGAATGTAGTGGAGTCGACATTTAAAGTAGAATAAAATTCAGATACTTGTGTGTGTGTGTGTCTGTGTGTGTGTGTGTGTGTGTGTGTGTGTGTGTGTGTGTGTGTGTGTGTGTGTGTGTACATGTGTTGAGTTTTCCTTACCAGTTTTATCTGCTGTCAAACAGCGGTCCGCGTGACTACTTGAAGTCCCTTTGCCACAGCAAATGTTTCTGAAAATGTTTCCCTTCTTCATTGTTAATTCTTCAACTAACTCTGTTCTTTAAGTAGTGAAGTTCTGTAAGTAGTGAAGTGCTTCAACTAACTCTGTTGTGTAAGTCGTGAAGTGTTTTCAGCTGAAGGCAAACTGACCAGTTCCAAACATCAAAGGACTCTTCATGACATCACAGCAGGGCATCAGTATTATGATGTCATAACATTCTATTCTAAGATTCTATTCAAGTCTTTTGTGAGAGAAATGAGGAACAATCACTTCATTTACAGACACATTGTTCATTTCAATGCTTTTGATGGCCCCTATGCTACATCAATGCTGTTGATGTAGACATTTCTTATAAAAGTAATTAAAATCGGCATTTCATGGGCCATCTTATGTTTTAAATCATTCTGAAACTTGCAAGGTCAATGCTGACGTAGAGTCAACTGTTTTGGATTTATTTACGCCATGAAATTTATATATTTTTTTAAAATGTTACCGCCTCTAATCAGAGATGGGTGGCCCGCCCTCCATCACCCGGCCTTGAGAGGGTGGGTTTCTATAAAACCGCACTCATACTGAGTGAATATAAACCGATCGAGACTCATCGTTCAAGGGAGTTAGGCTATTGTGTGCTAACCCTCTGCTTAGTATTTTGAGACTCGTACTTGTGACAGCTGTAGAGGCACCCCGACTAGATCCTGTCCCTCCAGACCCTCATATGGCTCAGCAGTGGTCGCAGATGGTAGCAGGTCCCCAATAGCAATATCACTGCTATCTACATTTGCAACTGGCATTTTTCATAGAGTGCTATTCTAACTACATGCTTGACTACGAGAGCTCTGGCTTCAGGCATTACTGGCGCTGGAGCCAACGGCTCAGTTTGATGGCTCTGGACCACCATGGTCCTCCACCACACTAATGTCCACTTCAGGCGATTCTGGAGGGGAACAGACCTCCCACAAGCCACTTCTTCTCTATCAAACCCATAGGCATTAACGTAAACAGCTCTGGGGGGTTTTTGGGACATCCTCAGATCCATCATGACCAAGTGTTCAGCGCTTTCGATTTTTACAGTGGCGAGCAGGGTCACAGGTAATGCTATTGGAAACAGGTTGATCACTGTTTCCATGCAGGGACATCCCTTATGTTTGAACATGTGAAAACAATACAAGCGAAATTTCTAGATGTCAGTAGACCCTTAGATTTTCAGTGTCTTCCATTAAATGGGAAATTTTGACATGATGTTGTTAAAGAAAAGGTTTCGTAGTTACTAAGAAATACATATTCATCCTCTGCAGCGCCATGAATTTCAGAGCAAATGTAATGGAAATCAGGTTAGCAGTTGCTGTGTAGTAGTTTTAATATATTGACCAAAGGGACAGCCTGATGGACAGAGTGAAGTGCAGTCTTTTAAGGTTTTCAAAAGATTAAAGAATTGTGTAGCTATGACAACTTGCTGTAAATACTGTAAACAAATCAGACCAACAATTAGACAATCACCATCAAATTAATAGGCAACTATGTGAGCACTTCTACTTTTATTTTTTTATTTTTTTAATATTATTAAAAAGTGTATCCTTGGGTTATGGATTGTTAAATAAACAAAAGTGTCACCTTGCACTTCAGGAAATTAAAGTGACCATTGATTTTTGGATGATCACAAAATATTTGATCGTTTAACCATTGTTTCAGCATCTGTGATATAACTGAATTAATCAAACAATTGTAGTGTCATCTCCAAAGCACACACAAGAAGGAATTCAAGTGAATTTGTTGTTTATTGACATCAGGTCAAAAATTCAAAGTTGCTTTGAAACAATTTACCAGGGAAAATAAAGAATATGACGTCTTGGAAGATTCTTGGTCATCCAGGTCATGATTATCAAAGAAGGACTGAATCAAGGGCAACTGGACTTGGCTGTAGATACTTGAAAGCCATTGATGTCACTTGGTTTGTTAGTGCTCCGGTTGTTGTAACATCAGTTGTTAGAGCCGTGGGGTCACATGAGGCCAAGTGTGAATAGTTGTTAGGGAGGATAATAACAGAAGTTTTATCAGGGCACTTTTCATATGGAGCAGGTCTAGACCGGACTCTTAATAGTTATATTTAGAGAGACCCAACATTCCCCATGAGCAAGCGCCGATGTCAGCGGCAAGGAAAAACTCCTTTAACGGAAGAAACCTTGAGCAGAACCTGGCTCTGGGTGGCGGCCATCTGCCTCGACCGGTTGGGTTGAGAGAGAAACACCTACAATTCTCTCCTTAATCCCTTCCCAGGAGTGTTAACAACCATTTTTGGCCTCCTCTTTGGTTTCAGTTGAATGTCATATTCATACACTGATCAGCTACAACATTAAAAGCAGTTACTGGTTTTAATGCTGTGGCTGATCGGTGTAAGAATATGACAGTCAAGATTTCTTTAATCATTTCTTTTCTTTCCAAACAAGGTCCTTATTGTCCTGCCAAAGAATTTCCGGATTCTCTTCAGTCGGCTCTTCTTATCTTTGGCAGGCGGACACTCATCTGGTGACCCGCCATCGCCGATGTCTCTTCAGCTGGACTGGCTACACCATGGCTAACAGCTGAGCCAGCAGCGTCTATTCCTGAAGCAGCATCTGCTCCATCAGATGATTGAAGCATTTTTCAACGCTGCCACAGGAGCGAGGAACAGCTGAGCCGGCATCATTTTTAGGAGGTGTGGCTGAAGGCTCTTCATCTTGGCCTTTCCTGAGCCTCACCGTCAGCTGGACTGGCTGCAACTTGGCAAACAGCTGGTTCCTCTAAAGCTGTAAAAAATATATCCTCTATCTCTGCAGCAGCCTCTGCTCCATCAGATGAGCGAGGCATGCTGTCACAGGAGCGAGGAACAGCTGCGTCATTGAAATGAGCTGTGGCTGAAGGCTCTTCATCATTGGGCTCTCCTTCAGCCTCACCATTAGGAGATAGGTCCTCATCGGTTGTCCGTTGGTACGACCGCCATTTTCTTTGAAGAATTCTTGGCACTGAATAAAACATGACAATAAATTAATGATAACTCAATCACTAAACAAATCTGTCCAACCCTACTGAAACCAAAACACAGTAACTTACTATAAGCTGATCTCTACTTCATCCACCAGATGGGCCATTGTGACAAAGGGGTGAGTGAGAGCCTTCCCCGGAGTGATCCTCTTCTCTGCATCTGTATTTAGCAGGCATTTCAGGAGATTGACAAATGCCCTTTGATCCTCCAGCTCAATGTTTTCCTGCGTCCGTGGGTCGTGCTGGATTTAAAACAAAGTGGGTGACAGTTCAGTTTATCTGCTTCCTGTCTCTGCGACAGAGCTAATTGAGATCAATTCATTCTTTAGTCAAGAAATTGACCACTTACTGTAATCAGGTCATCCAGGTTTCTTAAACGCATGTGCCATCTTTTGGGCTCAATGCCAGTGCCAATCTGGTATTCCCTCGGGGTCTACAGGAACAAAACATGCATGTCAGATACTTCCTCCTTAATGTGTTCAACATTTTAAAAGATTTTTTTGGCTAATTGGGAGATTAAAAAAAGCTGAACAACTGAACCAAGTTAAAATACCTTCATCCACCATCTTGGTTTGTCCCAGTGCTGGTTCGCCTTAAAAAATGTGTGGGTGTGTTTCCCAGCACTCAGGAGGTGGTCAGCTGGCTGGCCCAGAATGTCTACGATGCCTCTAATCTGAAGAGAGAATATTAAGAATCACATCAGCCGACACACTACATCAAGTCCCCTGTTGGGTTTCGACATGTTTTGGGCAGAATGTTACAGTCTTTGCATTCAAATCTAGATATATTTGGCTACTTACTGACTGGTACACGCAGTGTGACGCAAACAGCTTTTTTCTGAGGTACACGAACCCAAGCACACAACCAAGACCCCACATGTCTATGGCCTCGGACACGGGTAGACCCAGGAAGACTTCAGGTGCCCTGTGGGTAGCATACAAGAACCACAAGAGCTATTAAGTACATTGTCAAATGCAGCATGCATACTGGAGATTGACACAGCATCCGCTGGATCATTTACAGCATAAACACACAACTGCAAACATGTTAAATGATGAGTTTTGTGGATTGAATTTACCTGCAACCCAGAGGCTGAATTATCATCCCTTGTCTCTCTTCTGAGGTGTTGAAGGACACGCCAAAATCTACAAGTTTTACCCGGAAGGGCTCAGCCGGGTGGTTCACCAGCATAATATTGTCTGGCTTCAGGTTGGCGTGAACGACGCCAATGCCCTTCAGAGCGCCAAAGGCCATCAGCAACTGCAGAGACAGAGGACACAATGTAGACAGTTAAAGATACCATTGACCAAGGTGCAGGCTGTTACTTAAGCATGTAACTTCTTTCTCAGCTGGCTTAGTATATTGCTATTAATTGTTGAAAGATTGATCAAAGCCACATAGTCTTTACCTGGTGCGTTACTGGTCGTATCTCACTGAGAGACAGTGGCCTATTTAGTTCTACGAGCAGTTGATGAAGACTCCTGTCCAGCATTTCAAACACTAGACAGGTATGTCCTCTGTGCTGAAACTTCTCCAAGAACTGAACCACGTTCTTCTTGACTGGGTCAAGAACGCCACTACTTCGAGCATTTGGATCTGTGTAGAAAATGACATAGGTACTTGTAAATGACAGAGCATGGTATCAGCAGTTCATTTAAGAAACAAAACTTAGGCAAGAAGATGTGAAAAAACTTCACTATCAAAACAAATTAAATTATCTACCTCTTTTAGCGGCAGCCTCAGTTTTTAGGATCTTGAGGGCCACGGGCTCTGATGTCTTTAATTTCACAGCCTTGGCGACTTTGCCAAAGCACCCTTCCCTGATGACATCCTTCATGAGGTAGCGACATGTGTTGCCTGACAATATGTCTATTACTATCACCTCAGAGCTCTCGGAATTTTTCTTGTCATTTGTGACCACTGACAGAGAAGCAGAACATGAAGAGAAAAGGAGAACACGTGAAGGTTACAACTTGGAGTCAGCAGGGCTCATTCAGTCAACACATAATGCACAAATGTAGCTGAAGTATTCATTATCCCCATGTAAATAAACATTTGGTTTTCATTCTACGACCACATGTAGAAGAATAATATGTCAGATACTGAATACGGCATCATGTCCATTTTTAGTGAGTGGTATTCCCAAAGAATGACAAGAACAAAATACACTCAATGAGGGGAAACATTTGATCAAATGCTACACTGGTCTTCGTTATTCAGATAATTCACTTAAGTAAAAGAAGCAATACCACAGTGTAAAAATCTTCGATTACAAGTACAGGTATGTATTATCAGAAAAATGTCGTTAAAGTATCGAAAGTTAAAGCACTTTTTCAAACTCTTAACCTGCATAGTAATCACATTTCAACTGTCAGTTAAATGCAATGGAGTAAAAACACGTCTCTCTGGAATGTAGTGGAGTCGACATTTAAAGTAGAATAAAATTCAGATACTTGTGTGTGTGTGTGTCTGTGTGTGTGTGTGTGTGTGTGTGTGTGTGTGTGTGTGTGTGTGTGTGTGTGTACATGTGTTGAGTTTTCCTTACCAGTTTTATCTGCTGTCAAACAGCGGTCCGCTGCGGACTACTTGAAGTCCCTTTGCCACAGCAAATGTTTCTGAAAATGTTTCCCTTCTTCATTGTTAATTCTTCAACTAACTCTGTTCTTTAAGTAGTGAAGTTCTGTAAGTAGTGAAGTGCTTCAACTAACTCTGTTGTGTAAGTCGTGAAGTGTTTTCAGCTGAAGGCAAACTGACCAGTTCCAAACATCAAAGGACTCTTCATGACATCACAGCAGGGCATCAGTATTATGATGTCATAACATTCTATTCTAAGATTCTATTCAAGTCTTTTGTGAGAGAAATGAGGAACAATCACTTCATTTACAGACACATTGTTCATTTCAATGCTTTTGATGGCCCCTATGCTACATCAATGCTGTTGATGTAGACATTTCTTATAAAAGTAATTAAAATCGGCATTTCATGGGCCATCTTATGTTTTAAATCATTCTGAAACTTGCAAGGTCAATGCTGACGTAGAGTCAACTGTTTTGGATTTATTTACGTCATGAAATTTATATATTTTTTTTAAAATGTTACCGCCCTCTAATCAGAGATGGGTGGACCGCCTCCTCCATCACCCGCCCTGAGAGGGTGGGTTTCTATAAAACCGCACTCATACTGAGTGAATATAAACCGATCGAGACTCATCGTTCAAGGGAGTTAGGCTATTATGTGCTAACCCTCTACTTAGTATTTTGAGACTCGTACTTGTGACAGCTGTAGAGGCACCCCCAGACTAGATCCTGTCCCTCCAGACCCTCATATGGCTCAGCAGTGGTCGCAGATGGTAGCAGGTCCCCCAATAGCAATATCACTGCTATCTACATTTGCAACTGGCATTTTTCATAGAGTGCTATTCTAACTACATGCTTGACTACGAGAGCTCTGGCTTCAGGCATTACTGGCGCTGGAGCCAACGGCTCAGTTTGATGCGGCTCTGGACCACCATGGTCCTCCACCACACTAATGTCCACTTCAGGCGATTCTGGAGGGGAACAGACCTCCCACAAGCCACTTCTTCTCTATCAAACCCATAGGCATTAACGTAAACAGCTCTGGGGGGTTTTGGGACATCCTCAGATCCATCATGACCAAGTGTTCAGCGTTTCTCGATTTTTACAGTGGCGAGCAGGGTCACAGGTAATGCTATTGGAAACAGGTTGATCACTGTTTCCATGCAGGGACATCCCTTATGTTTGAACATGTGTGAAAACAAAACAAGCGAAATTTCTAGATGTCAGTAGCCCTTAGATTTTCAGTGTCTTCCATTAAATGGGAAATTTTGACATGATGTTGTTAAAGAAAAGGTTTCAGAGTTACTAAGAAATACATATTCATCCTCTGCAGCGCCATGAATTTCAGAGCAAATGTAATGGAAATCAGGTTAGCAGTTGCTGTGTAGTAGTTTTAATATATTGACCAAAGGGACAGCCTGATGGACAGAGTGAAGTGCAGTCTTTAAGGTTTTCAAAAGATTAAAGAATTGTGTAGCTATGACAACTTGCTGTAAATACTGTAAACAAATCAGACCAACAATTAGACAATCACCATCAAATTAATAGGCAACTATGTGAGCACTTCTACTTTTATTTTTTATTTTTTTTAATATTATTAAAAAGTGTATCCTGGGTTATGGATTGTTAAATAAACAAAAGTGTCACCTTGCACTTCAGGAAATTAAAGTGACCATTGATTTTTGGATGATCACAAAATATTTGATCGTTTAACCATTGTTTCAGCATCTGTGATATAACTGAATTAATCAAACAATTGTAGTGTCATCTCCAAAGCACACACAAGAAGGAATTCAAGTGAATTTGTTGTTTATTGACATCAGGTCAAAAATTCAAAGTTGCTTTGAAACAATTTACCAGGGAAAATAAAGAATATGACGCCTTGGAAGATTCTTGGTCATCCAGGTCATGATTATCAAAGAAGGACTGAATCGCGGGCAACTGGACTTGGCTGTAGATACTTGAAAGCCATTGATGTCACTTGGTTTGTTAGTGCTCGGTTGTTGTAACATCAGTTGTTAGAGCCGCTGGGGTCACATGAGGCCAAGTGTGAATAGTTGTTAGGGAGGATAATAACAGAAGTTTTATCAGGCACTTTTCATATGGAGCAGGTCTAGACCGGACTCTTAATAGTTATATTTAGAGAGACCCAACATTCCCCATGAGCAAGCGCCGATGTCAGCGGCAAGGAAAAACTCCCTTTAACGGGAAGAAACCTTGAGCAGAACCTGGTCTGGGTGCGGCCATCTGCCTCGATCCGGTTGGGTTGAGAGAGAAACACCTACAATTCTCTCCTTAATCCTTCCCAGGAGTGTTAACAACCATTTTTGGCCTCCTTGGTTTGTTGAATGTCATATTCATACACTGATCAGCTACAACATTAAAAGCAGTTACTGGTTTTAATGCTGTGGCTGATCGGTGTAAGAATATGACAGTCAAGATTTCTTTTAATCATTTCTTTTCTTTCCAAACAAGGTCCTTATTGTCCTGCCAAAGAATTTCCGGATTCTCTTCAGTCGGCTCTTCTTATCTTTGGCAGGCGGACACTCATCTGGTGACCCGCCATCGCCGATGTCTCTTCAGCTGGACTGGCTACACCTTGGCTAACAGCTGAGCCAGCAGCGTCTATTCCTGCAGCAGCTTCTGCTCCATCAGATGAATGAAGCATTTTTTCAACGCTGCCACAGGAGCGAGGAACAGCTGAGCCGGCATCATTTTTAGGAGGTGTGGCTGAAGGCTCTTCATCTTTGGGCCTTCCTGAGCCTCACCGTCAGCTGGACTGGCTGCAACTTGGCAAACAGCTGGTTCCTCTAAAGCTGTGTAAAAATATATCCTCTATCTCTGCAGCAGCCTCTGCTCCATCAGATGAGCGAGGCATGCTGTCACAGGAGCGAGGAACAGCTGCGCCATTGAAATGAGCTGTGGCTGAAGGCTCTTCATCATTGGGCTCTCCTTCAGCCTCACCATTAGGAGATAGGTCCTCATCGAAGTTGTCCGTTGGTACGACCGCCATTTTCTTTTGAAGAATTCTTGGCACTGAATAAAACATGACAATAAATTAATGATAACTCAATCACTAAACAAATCTGTCCAACCCTACTGAAACCAAAACACAGTAACTTACTATAAGCTGATCTCTACTTCATCCACCAGATGGGCCATTGTGACAAGGGGTGAGTGAGAGCCTTCCCGAGTGATCCTCTTCTCTGCATCTGTATTTAGCAGGCATTTCAGGAGATTGACAAATGCCCTTTGATCCTCCAGCTCAATGTTTTCTCAAGGCCCTGGGTCGTGCTGGATTTAAAACAAAGTGGGTGACAGTTCAGTTTATCTGCTTCCTGTCTCTCTGCGACAGAGCTAATTGAGATCAATTCATTCTTTAGTCAAGAAATTGACCACTTACTGTAATCAGGTCATCCAGGTTTCTTAAACGCATGTGCCATCTTTTGGGCTCAATGCCAGTGCCAATCTGGTATTCCCTCGGGGTCTACAGGAACAAAACATGCATGTCAGATACTTCCTCCTTAATGTGTTCAACATTTTAAAAGATTTTTTTGGCTAATTGTGAGATAATAAAAAGCTGAACAACTGAACCAAGTTAAAATACCTTCATCCACCATCTTGGTTTGTCCCAGTGCTGGTTCGCCTTAAAAAATGTGTGGGTGTGTTTCCCAGCACTCAGGAGGTGGTCAGCTGGCTGGCCCAGAATGTCTACGATGCCTCTAATCTGAAGAGAGAATATTAAGAATCACATCAGCCGACACACTACATCAAGTCCCCTGTTGGGTTTCGACATGTTTCTTGGGCAGAATGTTACAGTCTTTGCATTCAAATCTAGATATATTTGGCTACTTACTGACTGGTACACGAGTGTGACGCAAACAGCTTTTTTCTGAGGTACACGAACCCAAGCACACAACCAAGACCCCACATGTCTATGGCCTCGGACACGGGTAGACCCAGGAAGACTTCAGGTGCCCTGTGGGTAGCATACAAGAACCACAAGAGCTATTAAGTACATTGTCAAATGCAGCATGCATACTGGAGATTGACACAGCATCCGCTGGATCATTTACAGCATAAACACACAACTGCAAACATGTTAAATGATGAGTTTTATGGATTGAATTTACCTGCAACCCAGAGGCTGAATTATCATCCCTTGTCTCTTCTGAGGTGTTGAAGGACACGCCAAAATCTACAAGTTTTACCCGAAGGGCTCAGCCGGGTGGTTCACCAGCATAATATTTTCTTGCTTCTGGTTGGCGTGAAAGACGCCAATGCCCTTCAGAGCGACAAAGGCCATCAGCACCTGCAGAGACAGAGGACACCATGTAGACAGTTAAAGATACCATTGACCAAGGTGCAGGCTGTTACTTAAGCATGTAACTTCTTTCTCAGCTGGCTTAGTATATTGCTATTAATTGTTGAAAGATTGATCAAAGCCACATAGTCTTTACCTGGTGCGTTACTGGTCGATCTCACTGAGAGACAGTGGCCTATTTAGTTCTACGAGCAGTTGATGAAGACTCCTGTCCAGCATTTCAAACACTAGACAGGTATGTCCTCTGTGCTGAAACTTCTCCAAGAACTGAACCACGTTCTTCTTGACTGGGTCAAGAACGCCACTACTTCGAGCATTTGGATCTGTGTAGAAAATGACATAGGTACTTGTAAATGACAGAGCATGGTATCAGCAGTTCATTTAAGAAACAAAACTTAGGCAAGAAGATGTGAAAAACTTCACTATCAAAACAAATTAAATTATCTACCTCTCTTTTAGCGGCAGCCTCAGTTTTTAGGATCTTGAGGGCCACGGGCTCTGATGTCTTTAATTTCACAGCCTTGGCGACTTTGCCAAAGCACCCTTCCCTGATGACATCCTTCATGAGGTAGCGACATGTGTTGCCTGACAATATGTCTATTACTATCACCTCAGAGCTCTCGGAATTTTTCTTGTCATTTGTGACCACTGACAGAGAAGCAGAACATGAAGAGAAAAGGAGAACACGTGAAGGTTACAACTTGGAGTCAGCAGGGCTCATTCAGTCAACACATAATGCACAAATGTAGCTGAAGTATTCATTATCCCCATGTAAATAAACATTTGGTTTTCATTCTACGACCACATGTAGAAGAATAATATGTCAGATACTGAATACGGCATCATGTCCATTTTAGTGAGTGGTATTCCAAAGAATGACAAGAACAAAATACACTCAATGAGGGAAACATTTGATCAAATGCTACACTGGTCTTCGTTATTCAGATAATTCACTTAAGTAAAAGAAGCAATACCACAGTGTAAAAATCTTCGATTACAAGTACAGGTATGTATTATCAGAAAATGTCGTTAAAGTATCGAAAGTTAAAGCACTTTTTTCAAACTCTTAACCTGCATAGTAATCACATTTCAACTGTCAGTTAAATGCAATGGAGTAAAACACGTCTCTCTGGAATGTAGTGGAGTCGACATTTAAAGTAGAATAAAATTCAGATACTTGTGTGTGTGTGTGTCTGTGTGTGTGTGTGTGTGTGTGTGTGTGTGTGTGTGTGTGTGTGTGTGTGTGTGTACATGTGTTGAGTTTTCATTACCAGTTTTATCTGCTGTCAAACAGAGGTCCGCTGCGGACTACTTGAAGTCCCTTTGCCACAGCAAATGTTTCTGAAAATGTTTCCCTTCTTCATTGTTAATTCTTCAACTAACTCTGTTCTTAAGTAGTGAAGTTCTGTAAGTAGTGAAGTGCTTCAACTAACTCTGTTGTGTAAGTCGTGAAGTGTTTTCAGCTGAAGGCAAACTGACCAGTTCCAAACATCAAAGGACTCTTCATGACATCACAGCAGGGCATCAGTATTATGATGTCATAACATTCTATTCTAAGATTCTATTCAAGTCTTTTGTGAGAGAAATGAGGAACAATCACTTCATTTACAGACACATTGTTCATTTCAATGCTTTTGATGGTTCCTATGCTACATCAATGCTGTTGATGTAGACATTTCTTATAAAAGTAATTAAAATCGGCATTTCATGGGCCATCTTATGTTTTAAATCATTCTGAAACTTGTAAGGTCAATGCTGACGAGAGTCAACTGTTTTGGATTTATTTACGCCATGAAATTTATATTTTTTTTAAAATGTTACCGCCTCTAATCAGAGATGGGTGGCCCGCCTCCTCCATCACCCGCCCTGAGAGGGTGGGTTTTATAAAACCGCACTCATACTGAGTGAATATAAACCGATCGAGACTCATCGCTCAAGGGAGTTAGGCTATTGTGTGCTAACCCTCTGCTTAGTATTTTGAGACTCTGACTTGTGACAGCTGTAGAGGCACCCCAGACTAGATCCTGTCCCTCCAGACCCTCATATGGCTCAGCAGTGGTCGCAGATGGTAGCAGGTCCCCAATAGCAATATCACTGCTATCTACATTTGCAACTGGCATTTTTCATAGAGTGCTATTCTAACTACATGCTTGACTACGAGAGCTCTGGCTTCAGGCATTATTGGCGCTGGAGCCAACGGCTCAGTTTGATGCGCTCTGGACCACCATGGTCCTCCACCACACTAATGTCCACTTCAGGCGATTCTGGAGGGGAACAGACCTCCCACAAGCCACTTCTTCTCTATCAAACCCATAGGCATTAACGTAAACAGCTCTGGGGGGTTTTGGGACATCCTCAGATCCATCATGACCAAGTGTTCAGCGCCGATTTTACAGTGGCGAGCAGGGTCACAGGTAATGCTATTGGAAACAGGTTGATCACTGTTTCCATGCAGGGACATACCTTATGTTTGAACATGTGAAAACAAAACAAGCGAAATTTCTAGATGTCAGTAGCCCCTTAGATTTTCAGTGTCTTCCATTAAATGGGAAATTTTGACATTATGTTGTTAAAGAAAAGGTTTCAGAGTTACTAAGAAATACATATTCATCCTCTGCAGCGCCATGAATTTCAGAGCAAATGTAATGGAAATCAGGTTAGCAGTTGCTGTGTAGTAGTTTTAATATATTGACCAAAGGGACAGCCTGATGGACAGAGTGAAGTGCAGTCTTTTAAGGTTTTCAAAAGATTAAAGAATTGTGTAGCTATGACAACTTGCTGTAAATACTGTAAACAAATCAGACCAACAATTAGACAATCACCATCAAATTAATAGGCAACTCTGTGAGCACTTCTACTTTTATTTTTTTAATTTTTTTTAATATTATTAAAAAAGTGTATCCTTGGGTTATGGATTGTTAAATAAACAAAAAGTGTCACCTTGCACTTCAGGAAATTAAAGTGACCATTGATTTTTGGATGATCACAAAATATTTGATCGTTTAACCATTGTTTCAGCATCTGTGATATAACTGAATTAATCAAACAATTGTAGTGTCATCTCCAAAGCACACACAAGAAGGAATTCAAGTGAATTTGTTGTTTATTGACATCAGGTCAAAAATTCAAAGTTGCTTTGAAACAATTTACCAGGGAAAAATAAAGAATATGACGTCTTGGAAGATTCTTGGTCATCCAGGTCATGATTATCAAAGAAGGACTGAATCGGGCAACTGGACTTGGCTGTAGATACTTGAAAGCCATTGATGTCACTTGGTTTGTTAGTGCTCGGTTGTTGTAACATCAGTTGTTAGAGCCGTTGGGGTCACATGAGGCCAAGTGTGAATAGTTGTTAGGGAGGGATAATAACAGAAGTTTTATCAGGGCACTTTTCATATGGAGCAGGTCTAGACCGGACTCTTAATAGTTATATTTAGAGAGACCCAACATTCCCCCATGAGCAAGCGCTCGATGTCAGCGGCAAGGAAAAACTCCCTTTTAACGGAAGAAACCTTGAGCAGAACCTGGCTCTGGGTGGGCGGCCATCTGCCTCGATCGGTTGGGTTGAGAGAGAAACACCTACAATTCTCTCCCTTAATCCCTTCCCAGGAGTGTTAACAACCATTTTGGCCTCCTTTTGGTTTCAGTTGAATGTCATATTCATACACTGATCAGCTACAACATTAAAAGCAGTTACTGGTTTTAATGCTGTGGCTGATCGGTGTAAGAATATGACAGTCAAGATTTCTTTTAATCATTTCTTTTCTTTCCAAACAAGGTCCTTATTGTCCTGCCAAAGAATTTCCGGATTCTCTTCAGTCGGCTCTTCTTATCTTTGGCAGGCGGACACTCATCTGGTGACCCGCCATCGCCGATGTCTCTTCAGCTGGACTGGCTACACCTTGGCTAACAGCTGAGCCAGCAGCGCCTATTCCTGCAGCAGCTTCTGCTCCATCAGATGAATGAAGCATTTTTCAACGCTGCCACAGGAGCGAGGAACAGCTGAGCCGGCATCATTTTTAGGAGGTGTGGCTGAAGGCTCTTCATCTTTGGGCCTTTCCTGAGCCTCACCGTCAGCTGGACTGGCTGCAACTTGGCAAACAGCTGGTTCCTCTAAAGCTGTAAAAAATATATATCCTATCTCTGCAGCAGCCTCTGCTCCATCAGATGAGCGAGGCATGCTGTCACAGGAGCGAGGAACAGCTGCGTCATTGAAATGAGCTGTGGCTGAAGGCTCTTCATCATTGGGCTCTCCTTCAGCCTCACCATTAGGAGATAGGTCCTCATCGGTTGTCCGTTGGTACGACCGCCATTTTCTTTGAAGAATTCTTGGCACTGAATAAAACATGACAATAAATTAATGATAACTCAATCACTAAACAAATCTGTCCAACCCTACTGAAACCAAAACACAGTAACTTACTATAAGCTGATCTCTACTTCATCCACCAGATGGGCCATTGTGACAAAGGGGTGAGTGAGAGCCTTCCCCGGAGTGATCCTCTTCTCTGCATCTGTATTTAGCAGGCATTTCAGGAGATTGACAAATGCCCTTTGATCCTCCAGCTCAATGTTTTCCTGCGTCCTTGGGTCGTGCTGGATTTAAAACAAAGTGGGTGACAGTTCAGTTTATCTGCTTCCTGTCTCTGCGACAGAGCTAATTGAGATCAATTCATTCTTTAGTCAAGAAATTGACCACTTACTGTAATCAGGTCATCCAGGTTTCTTAAACGCATGTGCCATCTTTTGGGCTCAATGCCAGTGCCAATCTGGTATTCCCTCGGGGTCTACAGGAACAAAACATGCATGTCAGATACTTCCTCCTTAATGTGTTCAACATTTTAAAAGATTTTTTTGGCTAATTGGGAGATTAAAAAAAGCTGAACAACTGAACCAAGTTAAAATACCTTCATCCACCATCTTGGTTTGTCCCAGTGCTGGTTCGCCTTAAAAAATGTGTGTGTGGGTGTGTTTCCCAGCACTCAGGAGGTGGTCAGCTGGCTGGCCCAGAATGTCTACGATGCCTCTAATCTGAAGAGAGAATATTAAGAATCACATCAGCCGACACACTACATCAAGTCCCCTGTTGGGTTTCGACATGTTTCTTGGGCAGAATGTTACAGTCTTTGCATTCAAATCTAGATATATTTGGCTACTTACTGACTGGTACACGCAGTGTGACGCAAACAGCTTTTTTTCTGAGGTACACGAACCCAAGCACACAACCAAGACCCCACATGTCTATGGCCTCGACACGGTAGACCCAGGAAGACTTCAGGTGCCCTGTGGGTAGCATACAAGAACCACAAGAGCTATTAAGTACATTGTCAAATGCAGCATGCATACTGAGATTGACACAGCATCCGCTGGATCATTTACAGCATAAACACACAACTGCAAACATGTTAAATGATGAGTTTTATGGATTGAATTTACCTGCAACCCAGAGGCTGAATTATCATCCCTTGTCTCTTCTGAGGTGTTGAAGGACACGCCCAAAATCTACAAGTTTTACCCGAAGGGCTCAGCCGGTGGTTCACCAGCATAATATTGTCTGGCTTCAGGTTGGCGTGAACGACGCCAATGCCCTTCAGAGCGCCAAAGGCCATCAGCAACTGCAGAGACAGAGGACACAATGTAGACAGTTAAAGATACCATTGACCAAGGTGCAGGCTGTTACTTAAGCATGTAACTTCTTTCTCAGCTGGCTTAGTATATTGCTATTAATTGTTGAAAGATTGATCAAAGCCACATAGTCTTTACCTGGTGCTACTGGTCGATCTCACTGAGAGACAGTGGCCTATTTAGTTCTACGAGCAGTTGATGAAGACTCCTGTCCAGCATTTCAAACACTAGACAGGTATGTCCTCTGTGCTGAAACTTCTCCAAGAACTGAACCACGTTCTTCTTGACTGGGTCAAGAACGCCACTACTTCGAAAGCATTTGGATCTGTGTAGAAAATGACATAGGTACTTGTAAATGACAGAGCATGGTATCAGCAGTTCATTTAAGAAACAAAACTTAGGCAAGAAGATGTGAAAAAACTTCACTATCAAAACAAATTAAATTATCTACCTCTCTTTAGCTGCAGCCTCAGTTTTTAGGATCTTGAGGGCCACGGGCTCTGATGTCTTTAATTTCACAGCCTTGGCGACTTTGCCAAAGCACCTTCCCTGATGACATCCTTCATGAGGTAGCGCTTACATGTGTTGCCTGACAATATGTCTATTACTATCACCTCAGAGCTCGGAATTTTTCTTGTCATTTGTGACCACTGACAGAGAAGCAGAACATGAAGAGAAAAGGAGAACACGTGAAGGTTACAACTTGGAGTCAGCAGGGCTCATTCAGTCAACACATAATGCACAAATGTAGCTGAAGTATTCATTATCCCCATGTAAATAAACATTTGGTTTTCATTCTACGACCACATGTAGAAGAATAATATGTCAGATACTGAATACGGCATCATGTCCATTTTTAGTGAGTGGTATTCCCAAAGAATGACAAGAACAAAATACACTCAATGAGGGGAAACATTTGATCAAATGCTACACTGGTCTTCGTTATTCAGATAATTCACTTAAGTAAAAGAAGCAATACCACAGTGTAAAAATCTTCGATTACAAGTACAGGTATGTATTATCAGAAAATGTCGTTAAAGTATCGAAAGTTAAAGCACTTTTTTCAAACTCTTAACCTGTATAGTAATCACATTTCAACTGTCAGTTAAATGCAATGGAGTAAAACACGTCTCTCTGGAATGTAGTGGAGTCGACATTTAAAGTAGAATAAAATTCAGATACTTGTGTGTGTGTGTGTCTGTGTGTGTGTGTGTGTGTGTGTGTGTGTGTGTGTGTGTGTGTGTGTGTGTACATGTGTTGAGTTTTCCTTACCAGTTTTATCTGCTGTCAAACAGCGGTCCGTGGACTACTTGAAGTCCCTTTGCCACAGCAAATGTTTCTGAAAATGTTTCCTTCTTCATTGTTAATTCTTCAACTAACTCTGTTCTTTAAGTAGTGAAGTTCTGTAAGTAGTGAAGTGCTTCAACTAACTCTGTTGTGTAAGTCGTGAAGTGTTTTCAGCTGAAGGCAAACTGACCAGTTCCAAACATCAAAGGACTCTTCATGACATCACAGCAGGGCATCAGTATTATGATGTCATAACATTCTATTCTAAGATTCTATTCAAGTCTTTTGTGAGAGAAATGAGGAACAATCACTTCATTTACAGACACATTGTTCATTTCAATGCTTTTGATGGTTCCTATGCTACATCAATGCTGTTGATGTAGACATTTCTTATAAAAGTAATTAAAATCGGCATTTCATGGGCCATCTTATGTTTTAAATCATTCTGAAACTTGCAAGGTCAATGCTGACGAGAGTCAACTGTTTTGGATTTATTTACGTCATGAAATTTATATTTTTTTTTTAAAATGTTACCGCCTCTAATCAGAGATGGGTGGCCCGCCTCCTCCATCACCCGCCCTGAGAGGGTGGGTTTTATAAAACCGCACTCATACTGAGTGAATATAAACCGATCGAGACTCATCGCTCAAGGAGTTAGGCTATTATGTGCTAACCCTCTACTTAGTATTTTGAGACTCGACTTGTGACAGCTGTAGAGGCACCCCCAGACTAGATCCTGTCCCTCCAGACCCTCATATGGCTCAGCAGTGGTCGAGATGGTAGCAGGTCCCCAATAGCAATATCACTGCTATCTACATTTGCAACTGGCATTTTTCATAGAGTGCTATTCTAACTACATGCTTTGATCGCTTAACCATTAATACAGCATCTGTGATATAACTGAATTAATTAAACAATTGTAGTGTCATCTCCAAAGCACACAAGGAATTAAGTGAATTCTGTTGTTGATGCTGGACATCAGGTCAAAATTCGTTGCTTTTGAAACAATTTACTAGGAAAATAAAGAATATGACGCCTTTGAAGATTTGGTCATCCAGGTCATGATTATCAAAGAAGGACTGGAATCGCTGGCAACTGGATTTGGCTAGATACTTGAAAGCTATTGATGTCACTTGGTTTGTTAGTGTCTGGCTGTTGTAACATCAGCTGTTAGAGCCAAGGGGGAAGTCACATGAGCCATGTGAATACAGTTAGGAGGATAATAACAGAAGTTTTATCAGGGCACTTTTTCATATGGAGCAGGTCTAGACCGACTTGGTATTGTTATATTTAGAGAGACCCAACATTCCCCATGAGTGCGCCGATGTCAGCGTGCAAGGCAGAAAACTCCTTTAACGTGGGAAGAAACCCTGGAGTTCTGGTTCTGGGTGGGCGCCATCTGCCCCCACTGGATTGGGTTGAGAGAGAAACACCTGCACTTTCCCTAATCCTTCCCAGGAGTGCTAACAACCATTTTTGGCCTCCTCTTGGTTTGTTGATCAACATATATTTATACATTCAGCTACATTGCTGTTACTGGTTTTAATGCTGTGGCTGATCGGTGTAAGAATATGACAGCTACTCTCTTTTTAATCATTTCTTTTTTCTTTTCCAAACAAGGTCCATTGCCTGCCAAAGAATTTTGATTCTCTTCAGTCGGCCTTCTCTTATCTTGGCAGGCGGATTACCTCATTCAGACCCGCCATCGCCGATGTCTTCTTCTTCAGCTGGACTGGCTACACCTTTGGCTAACAGCTGACAGCAGCTTATTCCTGCAGCAGTTTGCCCAT
Organism: Xiphias gladius; assembly: GCF_016859285.1. Classification (NCBI taxonomy): domain Eukaryota; kingdom Metazoa; phylum Chordata; class Actinopteri; order Istiophoriformes; family Xiphiidae; genus Xiphias; species Xiphias gladius. Next base: position 40,523 of record NW_024402168.1, read on the forward strand.
CAGATGAAGCATTTTTTCAACGCTGCCACAGGAGCGAGGAACATGAGCCGGCATCATCATTTTTAGGAGGTGTGGCTGAAGGCTCTTCATCTTTGGGTCTTTCCTGAGCCTTCACCGTCAGCTGGGATCATTGCAACTCATAAAACAGCTGGTTCCCTCTAAAGCTGTAAAAACAATATATCCTCTATTCCCTGCAGGTTAAGCTCCTTGCCCATCAGATGAGCGAGAGGTGCTGTCACAGGAGCGAGGAACAGCTGCCAGCTATTGAAATGTGACAGATGAAGGCTCTTCATCATTGGGCTCTCCTTCCAGCCTCATACCATTAGGAGATAGTCCTCATCGGTTAATCCGTTGGTACGGACCGCCATTTTCTTTTTGAAGAATTTTTGGCACTGAATAAAACATGACAATAAATTAATGATAACTCAATCACAAACAAATCTGTCCAACCCTACTGAAACCAAAACACAGTAACTTAATACTATATTGATTCCTTACTTCATCCACCAGATGTAATATTGTGACAAAGGTGAGGAGAGCCTTCCCCGGAGTGCGATTTTCTCTTATCTGGTATTTAGCAGGCATTTCAGGAGATTGACAATGCCTTGATCCTCCAGCTAATGTTTTCTGCGCCCTAGTCGTGCTGATTTAAACAAAGTGGGTGACAGTTCAGTTTATCTGCTTCCCGTCTCTGCTTACAGAGCTAATTGAGATCGACTATTCTTATCAAGAAATTGACCACTTAATGTAATCAGGTTCATCCAGGTTTCTTAAACCATCTTTTGGCTCAATGCTGCCAATCTGTATTCTGGCCCAGGAACAAAACATGCATGTCAGATACTTCCTCCTTAATGTTCAACATTTAAAAAGATTTTTGGCTAATCAGAGATTAAAAAAGCTGAAATTGAAACTGCTAAAATACCTTACTCCACCATCTTGGTTTGTCCTAGAAGTTGGTTCGCCTCTAAAAAATGTGTGGGTGTGTTTCCCAGCACTCAGGGGAGGTGGTCATTGGCTGGCCCAATGTTCATGCTCTAATCTGAAGAGAGAATATTAAGAATCACATCAGCTTCTACACACTACATCAAGTCCCCTGTTGGGCTTCGACATGTTTCTGGGCAGAATGTTACAGTCTTTGCATTCAAATTCAGATATATTTGGCTACTTACCGACTGGTAAATCCAGTGTGACGAAACAGCTTTTTTCTGAGGTACACCTAACCCAAGCACACAACTAAGACCCCACATGTCTATATGGTCTCGACATCGGTAGACCCAGGATTTAGGTGCCCTGTGGGTAGTACATTAAGAACCACAAGAGCTATTAAGTACATTGTCAAATAAAAGACAGTATGCAGTACTGGAGACACAGCATCCGGCTGGATCATTATTAAAGACAAACACACAACTGCAACATAAAGAACAGATGAGTTTTGTGATTGACTCCTACCTGCAACCCAGAGGCTGAATTATCATCCCTGTCTCTCTTCTGAGGTGCTGATGACACGCCGTGGGGCCCACAGTTTACCCGGAAGGCTCAGCTGCGGGTTCACCAGCATATTGTCTGGCTTCCAGGTTGGCGTGAATCCACGCCAATGCCCCTCAGAGCGCCAAAGGCCATCACAACCGCAGAGACACAGAGACACAATGC
>NW_024402169.1:0-7278 GCF_016859285.1 Xiphias gladius
TATCAGAGTCCGAGCATCAACACTCCGTCAAGATGAAAAAGCATAACTTCACATGACGAAGATGGTAATATTACGCCAAACGGTGATTAACGCTATAAAATAAATGGAATTTTCATTAAATATTTTCGACCCTGTCCTGTAGTCCATCATGTTAAACTGCGTGTCCACTGTCCTCTGTCGTCCTCTGCAGTCAGATAAGTAGAATGTGGAAGACATCTGAGCTTTGCATTGACTCCTCCTCAGCTGGATCTCTGAAGCTAATGTTTCATCTATTAGCTCATACACATACACAAAGCACATTCTTGTTGTGAGGTGAGAGTGTTTTGAGACTGAGCCAACATACCACCTTACTATCAGAATAAAGAGGTTTTGTAAAGGCTGGGCTGTAAATTAAAACAAACTCCAATGGACTTTTTTTTCTCTTTCCTAAACTGCACGGTCATATATACAGAAATGATGCATGAAACCCAATCTGTCCTCATTTGCCATCTCTGCTTCATCACATTAAAACTACCGCTGTGTGTAGCACACACATATAGAGAAATGGCTTGAAGCTCTGCAACAGATACACAGTGTATTAGTGTATGTTTGTGTGTTTATTGCACAATCTGAAATACTGTTAATTAATCGGGAAATGTCTTGGAATGATCAGTCATTCAGGAGGTTTCCAGTGAATGCTAGAACACTATCCAGCACAGACACAACAACAAATGTCTGTAAATAACAAACTGAATTGATGGACAGATGGATGGAATGAAACAAGTTTGGGTTTAGCCTTTTTTTTAAATAATCTTCATTCAGTATGTATAGTATGATTTTTTTCATGGAAAAAAAAATATTTACTTCTGGAGTTAGCTCTAACACAGATATCTGAGTAGTAATATTATTGTTGTGTTGTGAGATCGTGTGTTTTGTGTGTGTTTTATATGTGTGTTCATGTTCTTCTTATTAAGTGCTGAAATTTTTTATTCTATTTTTCCTATTTTAAAGACATATACGTCTTGCATATAAGTATCGAAGGTTTTTGTACAGCTGCTGAACCAACTCCAGTCACTGTGAGTCCCTTATATCAATAATAAATAGCAGAATCTTCTAGTCTTCAGATCGTTCATCTGCAGATAGCTGCTGTCTGCTGTTGTCTCTGGAGATGGTAAACCGCCTTGGACGGATTGAGAGTAGGCAGTGCCACCACCGCTATTGGGATATAAGCAACTGACTCCAGTCCTTTTCCAGGAGCCTGTCTGATCCAGAATTACAGCGAGTCACTGAATGTGAATCCAGAGGCTGTACACGCCAGTTTGTGGATTCTCTGGTGCTAACCACTGGTTCAGATTCTGTCAGAGTTCGAGCATCAACACCTGTCAAGATGAAAAAGGAAACACTATGTATTAAGACAGAAACTCAAATAGAAATTATTTAAGATCAGCATCAGTGAAACTCTCACCTGCTCCAGCAGACAGTTAAAAGCAGCAGCCCTGTCCTATAGTCCATCATGTTGAACTGTGTGTCCACTGTCCTCTGGGTCGCCCTCTCTGCCGTCAGTTAAGCAGAGGGAGACATCTGAGTTTGCATTGACTCTCTCACAGGGAGAAATGACAGATATAACTGAAGGTTGTTTGCGAAACTGGGGATGCATGATTAGTCTACACAGGTCGTCTTATTTCGGGGTTCATTTGTCACTATATTGTTTTGAATGAGGCACATTAAATTGTGCGGGAGATAAGCCTGTCCCAACACACATACTGCCCCAGGACTGTCAACCGCTTCTCAGAGGCCTTGTCTAACTCCAGGCCTCTCTCCAGGAAAGTATACATTTCTACAGTACCAACTCCAATTTCCAATGGTTACGCCACATTAAAAAGAAGAATATTTTGACACGCTAATATAACTCCTAGTAACAAGAAAAAAGTCAGAGGACTGCAACATACATACCGAAAGATTACTCGCACAAAGAGAAACATGCTGGTGAGTAAAACTTGCTGGCAAAGGGCAACAAAGGTAGTCAGACTGAGCAAAGGTGGCAAAGAACAATATCACCTGAATAAATGAAATAAGAGAAACCACTGCCTCCACTGTGATTCACATTTTTGCATTAAGCGCTTATGGTTATATTGCTACACATCATGTTAAAGTTTTATTTTATTGACGATTTGTTTAGGAAATGATCAAACAATGAATCTATTCAACCAAAAACACTGAAACCGAGTCTTTATTAATGGCTGACATCATAACTGCTCAAGACCTCAGACGAGAACAAGAATTAAATCGATTCTGGACTCTGTCAAGACAACTCAACAATGCAAAAAGAGTGTCAGGAACCTGAATAAGTAAGGTGAAAAATCAGGACAAGGCATGGCCGATATGTGTGTGTGTGTGTGTGTGTGTGTGTGTGAGTGTCTGCTTGTGTGTGTCCGCTTTTCTGGGTTGTTGTTACAAGTATAAAAATGCAGATTACAATCTACTACATGATTTCTAAGATTATGTTTAAATTAGTGTAAGTGTTGTAGAAATGAAAGATATCTAGCCTATAAGAAGGTCTTCAAAGGTATTTAAAGATCTGTTCAAGTAGATGATTAAATGTTTGCATAAACTGTCCAAAAAAAGGGGGAGCAAGTCCTTCCACTTTACAGGACAGAGGACTGATTCTCCTGCTCCAGGACCACTGGCTCTGAGAGGAGGTGAGGGACTGGGGGCTTAGAAGCCGAAAACATACAGAGTTTAGATGACAGGAAGCCAGCAGACCTCCGGAGTTCTTCTCTCTTGCTCTGCTGATACCGACTGCACCTACCTGGAAAGGAGAGCCAAGAGGAGGACACTTAGCACAACTGTCATGGTGGAAACTTGGCTGAGTCTGCATCACAAAGGCTGGAAATGAAGAATATACTCATATGCTGAGCAGGTTGAATGGGTGGGGACTGTGCATCATTGTGCGACTTGCATTTTACCAGCCTGAGATTTGGAGAGACAGAGCTGGAAAGGTAAAGAGACATCAAGACTAAAGCTCAGAAGAAGATCAGTGCTTGGACTCCTGGAGAGAGGAGAGAGAGTGAAGAACCAGACTGGAGACACCAAATAATAAAAGACGTTGATCAGTGTTTTCAGCATTTCTCCTTTTCCAATGTGTTTGACCCTGGTAGCTTTTTCACAGGTACAGGTGTTAGAATTCTGATTTGAATATAAATCTCTAGTTCAGTCCAGGGTTTGGAGGTTAGTGAGTTAGGATCGATGAGATAAGCAGAGCAGTGCTTCATAGTTACAGAGGCCAGATAAACTTGACACTGCTTCCCTCTAGTGTTTTTAAAGGAAACTGCTTTTTCACTGCCATAATGTGGCTGACTTATTAATGCCAAATAATATATACTAAACATTATTGTAATGAAAATGTGTAAATGTTGTATATCGTCCTCGATGTTTTGCGAGGAAGGACCGCTTTGTCAGACATTTTCTTATATGCCATATGTGCTTAATGGTTCTTTTGGTGTTAATGATGAATGTTTGATTTTCCGGGATTTATTAGTAAGACCCAGACTTGCCCAGAGTTCAAGCATCAACACCTGTCAAGATGAAAAGAAAACATCATATGATTTAAGATGGGAAACCTCAAAGCTAGAGAAATTATTTTTAGATCATTATCAGTGAAACTCTCTGTACCCGCCCAGCAGACAGTTAAAAGCAGCAGCCCTGTCCTATAGTCCATCATGTTGAACTGTGTGTCCACTGCCTCCGTCGCCCTGGCAGTCAGTTAAGTAGGAATGTAAGACATCTGAGCTTGGTATTGACTCCTCCTCACAGGTCTGGACCCAGACATTTTGTGAATAGTGAATTAATGATTTTGAGTCAACCTCTAAGTCAGGTGTTCCATGTTTTTTTCAGAACAAATATTTGAGTTTTTTTCAGCAAAAATGTCTGTCAGTATTAAACTGCAGCCATGTGTATTTTAAAAATATATTTTAGATTGTGAATATTTCACCCCTGTGGTATCTTCTGATCCAGCAGTTTGCCTTCTGATCCGTGTTTTTCAGCTTCTTTCTCTTTCCGGCTGGTAGTATCAACGCGTGCCTTGGCGGTGGTGGCTCCAAGATGTCACTGAGTCGCGATGCGACTTGTTTGCCAGTGGAGTTTTTTTTGCAATGCTGGCTGCTCCATTTGATATTCCCGATCTGTGGTCGGCTCCGCGGAAATGGCTGAAGATCTTCTTGCTGTCGGGCTCTCTTGACCTGGAGGTACCTGACGGTACAGACTTTCATCTACTGATCGCAGTCGGGGACTTTATGAAAGGCACTGCCATAGATAGCAAGAAGTTTGAACCTGTGTTCATCCGTTAATCCTATTAAGAACTTTCACTGTGCTCTGTGATATATCAAGTGCATTGTTTGCCTTTTGTCATGTAAAGCCCAGGACCAGGATCTATAGGTCTTCAGATTCTGTACTGCTCAGAGGAGAACTGGTCAACATGATTTTTGAATCAGAGGTTGGACATTGAAGAAAAAAGGTTATTTTCACACCATGGATAATATACTTCATAAGATGGACGTCTTGAACATTGTATACTATAATCTTTGTCAACAACGTAGTTCAGTATACTCTCTCTCTCTCAAAAATCCAGTCATTTCGTTTCTTTTTGCCAGACTGAGGCGTTGCTGTATCTTCTGCTGAACCAAGAACTTTACATACTTCAACATTACATGTTCATCATCATCTGGTATAATACTGAAATTCGGTGAATGTGAGTTATAGTAATGCTGCTCTGTGATACATTTCGCTCATCGCTAGATAAACATACAGAGTAACTGTAGAAAAGAAATATACCAGCTGGGTTCATTTTCAAGATGACTTGTTGCTAGTTAATTCCATTCTTGTGGTGAGTCCATCCTTCTAAAAATCTGGAATGCATTAAGTTTGGTTCAGAATATGCAGGGCATAAGTTAAAATTCCCACATCCTATTTATTAAAAAAAAAAAGATACAGCCAAAGTCTTAAGGTGGGGATTTGTAGAGCTCTAGGATTGTCATCCCTGAAACCTTTAAATTACATCGAAGTTCAGAAGTCTGGGTATTTATTCTCCTGGTCAACAGATATTAGGCAGTTCAAAACTTATCTCAAAGTAACGTTGACCAGGCATAGTCATCTTCTTATTAGCGCCAAGACCTCATTGCTCCTCAGTTGTGCTCCTCGTGCCAGTGTTTACTCTGGACAATAGCAGAATATCCACCGTTTATTGAAAGCGTCTGGCAGGAAAGCAGATGACCAAAGGCAGACCTTCAAAAGCACCCGTGATTTTGTACACTGTCTGCTTATCAGATAAGGTTGCTTATCGAATATAAACAACCCATATATCTTGGGTACATTCTTTTGCAGATCTGTGCCTCTCGACTTAGTATAGCGCCTGATTACAAAGCGCCACAAGCCACTTTCTTTTAGTCTCATAACAGATAATATATAAAACACATACAGAAGACAACCCTTCACTTGAAAACAGAGAGAAGTGCATGACCACTATGATGGTAAGATGGAGAAGATGGAAAACTGCTGTTTTTCTGACTTGAACATGTTTAATCATTTTATTGAATGCAATGACTCCTCCTCGGCAAGCTACCGTATTTACCATGGTTCGAGCACGCAGTTTTTGTTCGCGTCCACTGATGGTTTGTGTTAGTATTAATGGGTGTCCATATTGGCTTTGGTATTACTGCAACAGTGTCTTCGGCTACATTCTGTCCGTTTACCCAAAGTCACGCACCAATGACCTTTCTGGAAGAGTCTAAGTGCGATGCTGCGCACGCTTGTTCTTGCCGAATCTTTGGCGTCTGTATGCTACTAATCACCTCCAGTCCCTTTCGCACCGATAATGTCTGATCCCAAGCACATTAGCGTGGTTGTCAGCAGAATAGAGGAACCTGACGGGTGATGGTGAACCATTGACCTGGCTGCTGCAGTCACAGAAAGGCTGGATTGTATCCACTGATCACCGCCGCTTTTGCCTGTTGAAAAAAAAATAAAATATTGCAAAATGATCAAGTTGTACTACAAAACATTATATGACATATCCAGAAGACTCACGGGATCCTGGCTATCGCTGGCAACAGCCAAGAGTTACAAAAAGAACGGTTTGTGGTTAGGGCACTGACGTGCCTTGGGCTACGAGTCATAACTTCTTATCTGATCTGTGTGAAGTCTTCTGTTTTCGTCACAAGAGGATGATAAGTTGCATAGACACCTGACAGATGTAGTCACATGAATGTGGAGTCAATGTGGAGACTAAATAAAGACACTATTATATTGATTATTATTGTTTGACCCCATAATATAAGGAATAAAGACAAATGTTTAGAAATCTTTGTGGTTCAGTTTCAGGTCTGGGAATTAACTTTTGTAAGTTGTTTTCCAAAGCTGCTGTGTGCCAGTGTATCATCTGAAGGTTTTCAATGTCACGTTTTGAAATTGATAACAATGAGGCTTAAGAAACCTGCCTGTTATATTTAAATAGTTTATTGAGGAATCGTTTCATGACTCACCAAAATTCTACAATTAAATCTCCAACCAGTAAATAATTGTTGGAATTTCTGTTTTCAGCACAGGATGTTTTTTATGCCTAAAGTTATTTTTGGAGATCAGTTTGAAATGAAAACATTACATAAATTTAAGTCTATTGATTGAAATAATTGTTATTAATATGCTTAGAATTAATATAATATGTTATATTAGCAGGGATTCTTGCAGGGATACTAAAAATTATTGTCTGAAATTAGCATTGCAATAAATGCACACGGAGAAAATGAATGTTCCTAGTTATGGTGGTAAATAGCGGAAGCTCTTTTCATCGCTCCTGTTACTGTCTCTCACTGTGTCTCTCCTGGCACATTAATACACTACTATGTCACCTCAGTTTCAAACTGTTGATCTGCATATAGACTTTACTGCTGGAGTCGTCTCTGGAGATGGAGAATCTACCCTGGACTGATGGGGAAAATACATAGGAGAACTATAAGTGTCTATATAAGCAGTCCACTCCAGTCCATTATCAGGAGCCTGTCTGATCCAGTTCCACTCCAGAGCTTCCAAACTTAAACCCAGATGTTGTGCAGGTGAGTCTGTGGGATTCTCCAGGTCTTTTAACTGCTGGGTCAGACTATGTTATGGTCTTTAACCTTCAGTACCAATGGAAACTACACAACCACCACCAGGAGTGTCAGCTTTCTGTCAGCCATGTTGACAGTGTGTTTATTATGTCTTCAAATCCATGAATCCTCCTTAAATATGATGTAAACTGGATCCCTG
>NW_024402170.1:0-7252 GCF_016859285.1 Xiphias gladius
GAAGGAAAACATGGTTATTTAGAACTCTATGTGAATACTCTCTTTCTAAATGACATCTTTTGTCTTTTATACTTACTTTGGCTAAGAATGAGACCTTTTAAAACCCTCTGTGTAGATAAACTCTATTTCATGTAGAAGGTGATTCAAACAAATGACTTGTCTCCAATGATTGAAAGGTAGCAGAATATGAAGGAATACATCACCTTGTGTGGTTTCATGTAAAGACTGACTCAAGACACCAGTGTATCCTACAGAGAAGAACAGTTTGAAATCAGTGTTGAATTAAGTTGTGTTTTCCTACTAGTTGGCTTTGCCAAACACCTCATACATGTTCACAACCAACAAAAAAGCTGAGGAATATGAAGGAAAAACATGGTTATTTAGAACTATGTGAATACTTTCTAAAATGACATCTTTTGTCTATTTATACTTACTTTGGCTAAGAATGAGACCTTTTAAATGCTCTCTGTGTAGATAAACTCTATTTCATGTAGAAGGTGATTCAAATAAATGACTTGCTCACAATGATTGAAAGGTAGCAGAATATGAAGGAATACATCACGTTGTGTGGTTTCATGTAAAGACTGACTATTGACAACAGTGTATGTTACAGAGAAGAACAGTTTGAAATCAGTGTTGAATTGTTGTGTTTCCCTACTAGTTGGCTGCAAACACCTCACACATGTTCACAACCAACAAAAAGCTGAGGAATATGAAGGAAAACATGGTTATTTAGAACTCTATGTGAATACTTTCTAAAATGACATCTTTGTCTATTTATACTTACTTTGCTAAGAATGAGACCTTTTAAACCTCTGTGTAGATAAACTCTCTATTTCATGTAGAAGGTGATTCAAACAAATGACTTGCTCACAATGATTGAAAGGTAGCAGAATATGAAGGAATACATCACGCTGTGTGGTTTCATGTAAAGATTGACTCATGACACCAGTGTGTTTACAGAGAAAGAACAGTTTGAAATCAGTGTTGAATTAAGTTGTGTTTCCTACTAGTTGGCTGTGCAAACACCTCACACATGTTCACAACCAACAAAAAGCTGAGGAATATGAAGGAAAACATGGTTATTTAGAACTCTATGTGAATACTTTCTAAAATGACATCTTTTGTCTATTTATACTTACTTTGGCTAAGAATGAGACCTTTAAAAGCTCTGTGTAGATAAACTCTCTATTTCATGTAGAAGGTGATTCAAACAAATGACTTGCTCCCAATGATTGAAAGGTAGCAGAATATGAAGGAATACATCACGTTGTATGGTTTCATGTAAAGACTGACTATTGACACCAGTGTATGTTACAGAGAAGAACAGTTTGAAATCAGTGTTGAATTAAGTTGTGTTTCCCTACTAGTTGGCTGTGCAAACACCTTACACATGTTCACAACCAACAAAAAGCTGAGGAATATGAAGGAAAACATGGTTATTTAGAACTCTATGTGAATACTTTCTAAATGACATCTTTTGTCTTTTTATACATACTTTGGCTAAGAATGAGACCTTTTAAAAGCTCTGTGTAGATAAACTCTCTATTTCATGTAGAAGGTGATTCAAACAAATGACTTGCTCACAATGATTGAAAGGTAGCAGAATATGAAGGAATACATCACGTTGTGTGGTTTCATGTAAAGACTGACTCATGACAACAGTGTATCCTACAGAGAAGAACAGTTTGAAATCAGTGTTGAATTAAGTTGTGTTTTCCTGCTAGTTGGCTTTGCAAACTCCTTACACATGTTCACAACCAACAAAAAGCTGAGGAATATGAAGGAAAACATGGTTATTCAGAACTCTATGTGAATACTTTCTAAACTGACATCTTGTGTCTATTTTGACTTACTTTGGCTTAGAATGAGACCTTTTAAACGCTCTGTGTAGATAAACTCTCTATTTCATGTAGAAGGTGATTCAAACAAATGACTTGCTCACAATGATTGAAAGGTAGCAGAATATGAAGGAATACATCGCCTTGTGTGGTTTCATGTAAAGATTGACTCAAGACACCAGTGTGTCCTACAGAGAAGAACAGTTTGAAATCAGTGTTGAATTAAGTTGTGTTTCCCTACTAGTTGGCTGTGCAAACAACTCACACATGTTCACAACCAACAAAAAGCTGAGGAATATGAAGGAAAACATGGTTATTTAGAACTCTATGTGAATACTTTCTAAAATGACATCTTTTGTCTTTTTATACTTACTTTGGCTAAGAATGAGACCTTTTAAAAGCTCTGTGTAGATAAACTCTCTATTTCATGTAGAAGGTAATTCAAACAAATGACTTGCTCACAATGATTGAAAGGTAGCAGAAAAGCAAGGAATACATCACGTTGTGTGGTTTCATGTAAAGACTGACTATTGACAACAGTGTATGTTACAGAGAAGAACAGTTTGAAATCAGTGTTGAATTAAGTTGTGTTTCCCTACTAGTTGGCTGTGCAAACACCTCACACATGTTCACAACCAACAAAAAGCTGAGGAATATGAAGGAAAACATGGTTATTTAGAACTCTATGTGAATACTTTCTAAAATGACATCTTTTGTCTTTTTATACATACTTTGGCTAAGAATGAGACCTTTTAAACGCTCTGTGTAGATAAACTCTCTATTTCATGTAGAAGGTGATTCAAACAAATGACTTGCTCACAATGATTGAAAGGTAGCAGAATATGAAGGAAAACATCACGTTGTGTGGTTTCATGTAAAGACTGACTCATGACACCAGTGTATCCTACAGAGAAGAACAGTTTGAAATCAGTGTTGAATTAAGTTGTGTTTTCCTGCTAGTTGGCTTTGCAAACTCCTTACACATGTTCACAACCAACAAAAAGCTGAGGAATATGAAGGAAAACATGGTTATTCAGAACTCTATGTGAATACTTTCTAAAATGACATCTTTTGTCTATTTTGACTTACTTTGGCTTAGAATGAGACCTTTTAAACGCTCTGTGTAGATAAACTCTCTATTTCATGTAGAAGGTGATTCAAACAAATGACTTGCTCACAATGATTGAAAGGTAGCAGAATATGAAGGAATACATCGCCTTGTGTGGTTTCATGTAAAGATTGACTCAAGACACCAGTGTGTCCTACAGAAGAACAGTTTGAAATCAGTGTTGAATTAAGTTGTGTTTCCCTACTAGTTGGCTGTGCAAACAACTCACACATGTTCACAACCAACAAAAAGCTGAGGAATATGAAGGAAAACATGGTTATTTAGAACTCTATGGGAATACTTTCTAAAATGACATCTTTTGTCTTTTTATACTTACTTTGGCTAAGAATGAGACCTTTTAAAAGCTCTGTGTAGATAAACTCTCTATTTCATGTAGAAGGTAATTCAAACAAATGACTTGCTCACAATGATTGAAAGGTAGCAGAAAAGCAAGGAATACATCACGTTGTGTGGTTTCATGTAAAGACTGACTATTGACAACAGTGTATGTTACAGAGAAGAACAGTTTGAAATCAGTGTTGAATTAAGTTGTGTTTTCCTGCTAGTTGGCTTTGCAAACAACTCACACATGTTCACAACCAACAAAAAGCTGAGGAATATGAAGGAAAACATGGTTATTTAGAACTCTATGTGAATACTTTCTAAAATGACATCTTTTGTCTTTTTATACTTACTTTGGCTAAGAATGAGACCTTTTAAAAGCTCTGTGTAGATAAACTCTCTATTTCATGTAGAAGGTGATTCAAACAAATGACTTGCTCACAATGATTGAAAGGTAGCAGAATATGAAGGAATACATCACGTTGTGTGGTTTCATGTAAAGACTGACTATTGACAACAGTGTATGTTACAGAGAAGAACAGTTTGAAATCAGTGTTGAATTAAGTTGTGTTTCCCTACTAGTTGGCTGTGCAAACACCTCACACATGTTCACAACCAACAAAAAGCTGAGGAATATGAAGGAAAACATGGTTATTTAGAACTCTATGTGAATACTTTCTAAAATGACATCTTTTGTCTTTTATACTTACTTTGGCTAAGAATGAGACCTTTAAAGCTCTGTGTAGATAAACTCTCTATTTCATGTAGAAGGTGATTCAAACAAATGACTTGCTCACAATGATTGAAAGGTAGCAGAAAAGCAAGGAATACATCACGTTTTTTGGTTTCATGTAAAGACTGACTATTGACAACAGTGTATGTTACAGAGAAGAACAGTTTGAAATCAGTGTTGAATTAAGTTGTGTTTCCCTACTAGTTGGCTGTGCAAACACCTTACACATGTTCACAACCTACAAAAAGCTGAGGAATATGAAGGAAAACATGGTTATTCAGAACTCTATGTGAATACTTTCTAAACTGACATCTTGTGTCTATTTTAACTTACTTTGGCTAAGAATGAGACCTTTTAAAAGCTCTGTGTAGATAAACTCTCTATTTCATGTAGAAGGTGATTCAAACAAATGACTTGCTCCCAATGATTGAAAGGTAGCAGAATATGAAGGAAACCATCACGTTGTATGCTTTCATGTAAAGACTGACTCATGACACCAGTGTATGTTACAGAGAAGAACAGTTTGAAATCAGTGTTGAATTAAGTTGTGTTTCCCTACTAGTTGGCTGTGCAAACACCTCACACATGTTCACAACCAACAAAAAGCTGAGGAATATGAAGGAAAACATGGTTATTTAGAACTCTATGTGAATACTTTCTAAAATGACATCTTTTGTCTTTTTATACATACTTTGGCTAAGAATGAGACCTTTTAAACCCTCTGTGTAGATAAACTCTCTATTTCATGTAGAAGGTGATTCAAACAAATGACTTGCTCACAATGATTGAAAGGTAGCAGAAAAGCAAGGAATACATCACATTGTGTAGTTTAATGTAAAGACTGACTCATGACACCAGTGTATGTTACAGAGAAGAACAGTTTGAAATCAGTGTTGAATTAAGTTGTGTTTCCCTACTAGTTGGCTGTGCAAACACCTTACACATGTTCAAAAGAACAGTTTGAAATCAGTTTTGAATTGTTGTGTTTCCCTACTAGTTGGCTTTGCAAACACCTTATACATGTTCACAACCAACAAAAAGCTGAGAATATGAAGGAAAACATGGTTATTTAGAACTCTATGTGAATACTTTCTAAAATGACATCTTTGTCTATTTATACTTACTTTGGCTAAGAATGAGACCTTTTAACGCTCTGTGTAGATAAACTCTCTATTTCATGTAGAAGGTGATTCAAACAAATGACTTGCTCACAATGATTGAAAGGTAGCAGAAATATGAAGGAATACATCACGCTGTGTGGTTTCATGTAAAGACTGACTATTGACACCAGTGTATGTTACAGAGAAGAACAGTTTGAAATCAGTGTTGAATTAAGTTGTGTTTCCAAACTAGTTGGCTGTGCAAACACCTTACACATGTTCAAGAACAGTTTGAAATCAGTTTTGAATTAAGTTGTGTTTCCCTACTAGTTGGCTGTGCAACACCTCACACATGTTCACAACCAACAAAAAGGTGAGGAATATGAAGGAAAACATGGTTATTTAGAACTCTATGTGAATACTTTCTAAAACTGACATCTTTTGTCTATTTTGACTTACTTTGGCTAAGAATGAGACCTTTTAAACGCTCTGTGTAGATAAACTCTATTTCATGTAGAAGGTGATTCAAACAAATGACTTGCTCACAATGATTGAAAGGTAGCAGAATATGAAGGAATACATCGTTGTGTGGTTTCATGTAAAGACTGACTCAAGACACCAGTGTATCCTACAGAAGAACAGTTTGAAATCAGTGTTGAATTAAGTAGTGATTGGCTACTAGTTGGCTTTGCAAACAACTCACACATGTTCACAACCAACAAAAAGCTGAGGAATATGAAGGAAAACATGGTTATTTAGAACTCTATGTGAATACTTTCTAAAATGACATCTTTTGTCTTTTTATACTTACTTTGGCTAAGAATGAGACCTTTTTAAAAGCTCTGTGTAGATAAACTCTCTATTTCATGAAGGTAATTCAAACAAATGACTTGCTCACAATGATTGAAAGGTAGCAGAAAATGCAAGGAATACATCACGTTGTGTGGTTTCATGTAAAGACTGACTATTGACAACAGTGTATGTTAAGAAGAGAAGAACAGTTTGAAATCAGTGTTGAATTAAGTTGTGTTTTCCTGCTAGTTGGCTTTGCCAAACTCACACATGTTCACAACCAAAAAAGCTGAGGAATATGAAGGAAAACATGGTTATTTAGAACTCTATGTGAATACTTTCTAAACTGACATCTTGTGTCTATTTTTTAACTTACATTTTGGCTAAGAATGAGACCTTTTAAACGCTCTGTAGATAAACTCTCTATTTCATGTAGAAGGTGATTCAAACAAATGACTTGCTCCCAATGATTTGGAAAAGGTAGCAGAATATGAAGGAATACATCACGTTGTGTGCTTTCATGGAAGACTGACTCATGACACCAGTGTATCCTACAGAGAAGAACAGTTTGAAATCAGGTGTTGAATTAAGTTGTGTTTCCCTACTAGTTGGCTGTGCAAACACCTACACACAAGCAAGTTCAAAGAATAGTTTCTGAATAGTTTGAATTTTGTTAGGTTTCTACTAGTTGGTTGCTGGGTGCAAACACTCACACATGCCATGTACACCATAACCAACAAAAAGCTGAGGAATATGAAGGCTGAAAAACATGGTTATTATTTAGAACTCTATGTGAATACTTTCTGAAAATGACATCTTTTGTCTGTTATGTACTTGCTTTGGCTAAGAATGAGACCTTTTAAAAGCTCTTATTGTAGATATTAAACCCTCTATTTATTTATGTAGAAGGTGATTCAAACAAATGACTCTGCCAACTGATTGAAAGGTAGCAGTTATTATGGAGCAAGGAATACATCACGTTGTGTGGTTTCTGCGTAAAGACTGACTATTATTGACAACAGTGCATTTTTTACAGAGAAGAACAGGTGGCAAATCAGTGTTGAATTAAGTTGTGTTTCCTATATAGTTGGCTGTGCAAACCTCTACACATAGTGCCCTACAACCTTGGCTACAAAAAGCTGAGGAAATATGAAGGAAAAACATGGTTATTCAGAACCCTATGTGAATATCTTTCTAAACTGACATCTTGGTAGTCTATTTTAACTTATTTTGGCTAAGAATGACCAATTTTAAAAAGCTCTGTGTAGATAAACTCTCTATTTCATGTAGAAGGTGATTCAAACAAATGACTTGCTCCCCAATGATTAGAAAGGTA
>NW_024402171.1:0-7201 GCF_016859285.1 Xiphias gladius
AATAGGCGCCAAAAATCAACATCTGCTGTGATTTTGGCCCGTCTGCGCACTGAAATCAAATGAAAGCATGTTTGCCATCATCAGTCATGCAATTTCTTAGCTTCCAAAATCTTAAAGTAGTTAGATGAGCTTGAGCGTTCTACAATATATCTTATATACATATAGGTGTGTTCCAAAAGAAACAAGCTGTTTTAGACTATATTATGTTCAAATTCCCTCTCTCAAATGCGAATGAACATCAAATCAAACATGTACTGCGTTTTCAAAAAATGCTTATGCAAACTCAATTCAAAGCACATACTTACCTTTCTTTGGGAGTCTTCTTAAAGTAGAAAGTTTTCTAAAACGATCTGGCAAGAATTGAGAGCCTAGCAGCTCAAATGAATATTTGAGTCAAATGAAGTTTTCTCGCGAATAGGCCAAAATCAACATCTGCTGTGATTTTGGCCCGTCTGCGCATTGAAATCAAATGAAAGCATGTTTGCCATCATCAGTCATGCAATTTCTTAGCTTCAAAATCTTAAAGTAGTTAGATGAGCTTGAGGTCGACAACATATCTTATATATATACATATAGGTGTGTTCCAAAAAGAAACAAGCTGTTTAGACTATATTATGTTCAAATTCCCTCTCTTGTCGCGAATGAACATCAAATCAAACATGTCCCGCGTTTTCAAAAAATGCTTATGCGAACTCAATTCAAAGCACATACCTACCTTTATTTGGGAGTATTCTTAAAGTGAAAGTTTTCTAAAACGATCTGGCAGAATTGAGAGCCTAGCAGCTCAAATGAATATTTGAGTCAAATGAACTGTTCTCGGCGAACAAACACCAAACATCAACATCTGCTGTGATTTTGGCCCGTCTGCGCACTGAAATCAAATGAAAACATGTTTGCCATCATCAGTCATGCAATTTCTTAGCTTCCAAAATCTTAAAGTAGTTAGATGTGCTTGAGGGGTCGACAACATATCTTATATACATATAGGTGTGTTCCAAAAAGAAACAAGCTGTTTAGACTATATTATGTTCAAATTCCCTCTCTAAATCGCGAATGAACATCAAATCAAACATGTACTGCGTTTTCAAAAAAGTGCTTATGCAAACTCAATTCAAAGCACATACTTACCTTTCTTTGGGAGTCTTCTTAAAGTAGAAAGTTTTCTAAAACGATCTGGCAAGAATTGAGAGCCTAGCAGCTCAAATGAATATTTGAGTCAAATGAAGTTTTCTCGGCGAACATACACCTAAAAATCAACATCTGCTGTGATTTTGGCCCGTCTGCGCACTGAAATCAAATGAAAGCATGTTTGCCATCATCAGTCATGCAATTTCTTAGCTTCCAAAATCTTAAAAGTAGTTAGATGAGCTTGAGGGTCGACAACATATCTTATATACATATGTATAGGTGTGTTCCAAAAGAAACAAGCTGTTTAGACTATATTATGTTCAAATTCCCTCTCTAAATCAGCGAATGAACATCAAATCAAACATGTACTGCGTTTTCAAAAAATGCTTATGCAAACTCAATTCAAAGCACATACTTACCTTTCTTTGGGAGTCTTCTTAAAGTAGAAAGTTTTCTAAAACGATCTGGCAAGAATTGAGAGCCTAGCAGCTCAAATGAATATTTGAGTCAAATGAAGTTTTCTCGGCTCGTGAATAGGCGCCAAAAATCAACATCTGCTGTGATTTTGTCCCGTCTGTTCACTGATATCTAATGTTAGCATGTTTGCCATCATCAGTCATGCAATTTCTTAGCTTCAATAATCTTAAAGTAGTTAGATGTGCTTGAGAATTCGACAACATATCTTATATACATATAGGTGTGTTCCAAAAGAAACAAGCTGTTTAGACTATATTATGTTCAAATTCCCTCTCTAAATGCGAATGAACATCAAATCAAACATGTACTGCGTTTTCAAAAAATGCTTATGCAAACTCAATTCAAAGCACATACTTACCTTTCTTTGGGAGTCTTCTTAAAGTAGAAAGTTTTCTAAAACGATCTGGCAAGAATTGAGCCTAGCAGCTCAAATGAATATTTGAGTCAAATGAAGTTTTCTCGGCGAATAGACGCCAAAAATCAACATCTGCTGTGATTTTGGCCCGTCTGCTTACTGAAATCAAATGAAAGCATGTTTGCCATCATCAGTCATGCAATTTCTTAGCTTCCAAAATCTTAATGTAGTTAGATGAGCTTGAGGGAATCGACAACATATCTTATATACATATATATAGGTGTGT
The DNA here is from genome assembly GCF_016859285.1 of Xiphias gladius. Lineage (NCBI taxonomy): Eukaryota > Metazoa > Chordata > Actinopteri > Istiophoriformes > Xiphiidae > Xiphias > Xiphias gladius. The sequence goes on from NW_024402171.1 coordinate 2,247, forward strand.
TCAAAAGAAACAAGCTGTTTAGACTATATTATGTTCAAATTCCCTCTCTCGTCGCGAATGAACATCAAATCAAACATGTACTGCGTTTTCAAAAAATGCTTATGCAAACTCAATTCAAACGCACATACTTACCTTTCTTTGGAAGTCTTCTTAAAGTAGAAAGTTTTCTAAAACGATCTGGCAAATTGAAAGCTTAGCAGCTCAAATGAATATTTGAGTCTAATGAAGTTTTCTCGGCGAATTGACGCCAAAAATCAACATCTGCTGTGATTTTGGCCCGTCTGTGCACTGAAATCAAATGAAAGCATGTTTGCCATCATCAGTCATGCAATTTCTTAGCTTCCAAAATCTTAAAGTAGTTAGATGAGCTTGAGGGGTCGACAACATATCTTATATACATATATATAGGTGTGTTCCAAAAGAAACAAGCTGTTTAGACTATATTATGTTCAAATTCCTCTCTAAATGCGAATGAACATCAAATCAAACATGTACTGCGTTTTCAAAAAATGCTTATGCAAACTCAATTCAAAGCACATACTTACCTTTCTTTGGGAGTCTTCTTAAAGTAGAAAGTTTTCTAAAACGATCTGGCAAGAATTGAGAGCCTAGCAGCTCAAATGAATATTTGAGTCAAATGAAGTTTTCTCGCTGAAAAGTCGCCAAAAATCAACATCTGCTGTGATTTTGGCCCGTCTGCGCACTGAAATCAAATGAAAGCATGTTTGCCATCATCAGTCATGCAATTTCTTAGCTTCCAAAATCTTAAAGTAGTTAGATGAGCTTGAGTTGTCGACAACATATCTTATATACATATATGTGTGTTCCAAAAAGAAACAAGCTGTTTAGACTATATTATGTTCAAATTCCCTCTCTCAAATGGCATGAATGAACATCAAATCAAACATGTACTGCGTTTTCAAAAAATGCTTATGCAAACTCAATTCAAAGCACATACTTAGCTTTCTTTGGGAGTCTTCTTAAAGTAGAAAGTTTTCTAAAACGATCTGGCAAGAATTGAGAGCCTAGCAGCTCAAATGAATATTTGAGTCAAATGAAGTTTTCTCGGCGAATAATCACCAAAAATCAACATCTGCTGTGATTTTGGCCCGTCTGCACTGAAATCAAATGAAAGCATGTTTGCCATCATCAGTCATGCAATTTCTTAGCTTCAAAATCTTAAAGTAGTTAGATGAGCTTGAGGGTCGACAACATATCTTATATACATAATATAGGTGTGTTCCAAAGAAACAAGCTGTTTAGACTATATTATGTTCAAATTCCCTCTCTAAATGGCGAATGAACATCAAATCAAACGTACTGCGTTTTCAAAAATGCTTATGCAAACTCAATTCAAAGCACATACTTAGCTTTCTTTGGGAGTCTTCTTAAAGTAGAAAGTTTTCTAAAACGATCTGGCAAGAATTGAGAGCCTAGCAGCTCAAATGAATATTTGAGTCAAATGAAGTTTTATAGGAGAGTAGACGCCAAAAATCAACATCTGCTGTGATTTTGGCCCGTCTTTTACTGAAATCAAATGAAAGCATGTTTGCCATCATCAGTCATGCAATTTCTTAGCTTCAAAATCTTAAAGTAGTTAGATGAGCTTGAGGGTCGACAACATATCTTATATACATAATATAGGTGTGTTCCAAAAGAAACAAGCTGTTTAGACTATATTATGTTCAAATTCCCTCTCTTGTTGCGAATGAACATCAAATCAAACATGTACTGCGTTTTCAAAAAATGCTTATGCAAACTCAATTCAAAGCACATACTTACCTTTCTTTGGGAGTCTTCTTAAAGTAGAAAGTTTTCTAAAACGATCTGGCAAGAATTAAGAGCCTAGCAGCTCAAATGAATATTTGAGTCAAATGAAGTTTTCTCGGCGAATAGGGCAAAAATCAACATCTGCTGTGATTTTGGCCCGTCTCTTGCTTACTAAAATCAAATGAAAGCATGTTTGCCATCATCAGTCATGCAATTTCTTAGCTTCCAAAATCTTAAAGTAGTTAGATGAGCTTGAGGGGTCGACAACATATCTTATATACATATAGGTGTGTTCCAAAAGAAACAAGCTGTTTAGACTATATTATGTTCAAATTCCCTCTCTAGTTGCGAATGAACATCAAATCAAACATGTACTGCGTTTTCAAAAAATGCTTATGCAAACTCAATTCAAAGCACATACTTACCTTTCTTTGGGAGTCTTCTTAAAGTAGAAAGTTTTCTAAAACGATCTGGCAAGAATTGAGAGCCTAGCAGCTCAAATGAATATTTGAGTCAAATGAAGTTTTCTCGGCGAATAGACGCCAAAAATCAACAACTTCTGTGATTTTGGCCCGTCTGCGTACTGAAATCAAATGAAAGCATGTTTGCCATCATCAGTCATGCAATTTCTTAGCTTCCAAAATCTTAAAGTAGTTAGATGAGCTTGAGGGTCGACAACATATCTTATATACATATATATAGGTGTGTTCCAAAAGAAACAAGCTGTTTAGACTATATTATGTTCAAATTCCCTCTCATGTTGCGAATGAACATCAAATCAAACATGTACTGCGTTTTCAAAAAATGCTTATGCAAACTCAATTCAAAGCACATACTTACCTTTCTTTGGGAGTCTTCTTAAAGTAGAAAGTTTTCTAAAACGATCTGGCAAGAATTGAGAGCCTAGCAGCTCAAATGAATATTTGAGTCAAATGAAGTTTTCTCGCGAATAGAGCCAAAAATCAACATCTGCTGTGATTTTGGCCCGTCTCTTACTGAAATCAAATGAAAGCATGTTTGCCATCATCAGTCATGCAATTTCTTAGCTTCCAAAATCTTAAAGTAGTTAGATGAGCTTGAGGGTCGACAACATATCTTATATACATATATATAGGTGTGTTCCAAAAGAAACAAGCTGTTTAGACTATATTATGTTCAAATTCCATCTCTCGTCGCGAATGAACATCAAATCAAACATGTACTGCGTTTTCAAAAATGCTTATGCAAACTCAATTCAAAGCACATACTTAGCTTTCTTTGGGAGTCTTCTTAAAGTAGAAAGTTTTCTAAAACGATCTGGCAAGAATTGAGAGCCTAGCAGCTCAAATGAATATTTGAGTCAAATGAAGTTTTCTCTGCGAATAGACGCCAAAAATCAACATCTGCTGTGATTTTGGCCCGTCTGCGCACTGAAATCAAATGAAAGCATGTTTGCCATCATCAGTCATGCAATTTCTTAGCTTCCAAAATCTTAAAGTAGTTAGATGAGCTTGAGGGGTTGACAACATATCTTATATACATATATATATAGGTGTGTTCCAAAAGAAACAAGCTGTTTAGACTATATTATGTTCAAATTCCCTCTCTCGTCGCGAATGAACATCAAATCAAACATGTACTGCGTTTTCAAAAAATGCTTATGCAAACTCAATTCAAAGCACATACTTACCTTTCTTTGGGAGTCTTCTTAAAGTAGAAAGTTTTTCTAAAACGATCTGGCAAGAATTAAGAGCCTAGCAGCTCATATGAATATTTGAGTCATATGAGTATTCTCGGCGAATAGACGCCAAAAATCAACATCTGCTGTGATTTTGGCCCGTCTGCACTGAAATCAAATGAAAGCATGTTTGCCATCATCAGTCATGCAATTTCTTAGCTTCCAAAATCTTAAAGTAGTTAGATGAGCTTGAGGGGTCGACAACATATCTTATATACATATAGGTGTGTTCCAAAAGAAACAAGCTGTTTAGACTATATTATGTTCAAATTGCCTCTCTCGTCATGAATGAACATCAAATCAAACATGTACTGCGTTCTCAAAAAAGTGCTTATGCAAACTCAATTCAAAGCACATACTTAGCTTTCTTTGGGAGTCTTCTTAAAGTAGAAAGTTTTCTAAAACGATCTGGCAGAATTGAGAGCCTAGCAGCTCAAATGAATATTTGAGTCAAATGAAGTTTTCTCGGCGAATAGGCAAAAATCAACATCTGCTGTGATTTTGGCCCGTCTGCTACTGAAATCAAATGAAAGCATGTTTGCCATCATCAGTCATGCAATTTCTTAGCTTCAAAATCTTAAAGTAGTTAGATGAGCTTGAGGGTCGACAACATATCTTATATACATATAATATAGGTATGTTCCAAAAAAAAACAAGCAGTTTAGACGATATTATGTTCAAATTCCCTCTCTCGTCGTGAATGAACATCAAATCAAACATGTACTGCGTTTTCAAAAAATGCTTATGCAAACTCAATTCAAAGCACATACTTAGCTTTCTTTGGGAGTCTTCTTAAAGTAGAAAGTTTTCTAAAACGATCTGGCAAGAATTGAGAGCCTAGCAGCTCAAATGAATATTTGAGTCAAATGAAGTTTTCTCGTGAATATAGGCCAAAATCAACATCTGCTGTGATTTTGGCCGTCTCGCACTGAAATCAAATGAAAGCATGTTTGCCATCATCAGTCATGCAATTTCTTAGCTTCAAAATCTTAAAGTAGTTAGATGAGCTTGAGGGTCGACAACATATCTTATATACATATATAGGTATGTTCCAAAAAGAAACAAGCTGTTTAGACTATATTATGTTCAAATTCCCTCTCTAAATGCGAATGAACATCAAATCAAACATGTACTGCGTTTTCAAAAAATTGCTTATCAAACTCAATTCAAAGCACATACTTACCTTTTGGGAGTCTTCTTAAAGTAGAAAGTTTTCTAAAACGATCTGGCAGAATTGAGAGCCTAGCAGCTCAAATGAATATTTGAGTCAAATGAAGTTTTCTCGGCGAATAGGCGCCAAAATCAACATCTGCTGTGATTTTGGCCCGTCTGCACTGAAATCAAATGAAAGCATGTTTGCCATCATCAGTCATGCAATTTCTTAGCTTCCAAAATCTTAAAGTAGTTAGATGAGCTTGAGGGTCGACAACATATCTTATATACATATGTATAATAAATTATGTTCAAA
>NW_024402172.1:0-7162 GCF_016859285.1 Xiphias gladius
TGTATATAAGATATGTTGTCGACCCCTCAAGCTCATCTAACTACTTTAAGATTTTGGAAGCTAAGAAATTGCATGACTGATGATGGCAAACATGCTTTCATTTGATTTCAGTCACAGACGGGCCAAAATCACAGCAGATGTTGATTTTTGGCGTCTATTCATGAGAAAACTTCATTTGACTCAAATATTCATTTGAGCTGCTAGGCTCTCAATTCTTGCCAGATCGTTTTAGAAAACTTTCTACTTTAAGAAGACTCCCAAAAAGCCAAGTATGTGCTTTGAATTAAATTTGCATAAGCACTTTTTGAAAACGCAGTACATGTTTGATTTGATGTTCATTCGCGACGAGAGGGAATTTGAACATAATATAGTCTAAACAACTTGTTTCTTTTGGAACACACCTATATAATATGTATATAAGATATGTTGTCGACCCTCAAGCTCATCTAACTACTTTAAGATTTTGGAAGCTAAGAAATTGCATGACTGATGATGGCAAACATGCTTTCATTTGATTTCAGTCTTGAGCAGGCCAAAATCACAGCAGATGTTGATTTTTGGCGTCTATTAGCGAAAACTTCATTTGACTCAAATATTCATTTGAGCTGCTAGGCTCTTAATTCTTGCCAGATCGTTTTAGAAAACTTTCTACTTTAAGTGGACTCCGGAAGCAAGGTAAGTATGTGCTTTGGATTGAGTTTGCATAAGCATTTTTTGAAAGCAGTACATGTTTGATTTGATGTTCATTACATGACGAGAGGGAATTTGAACATAATATAGTCTAAACAGCTTGTTTCTTTTGGAACATATATGTATATAAGATATGTTGTCGACCCCTCAAGCTCATCTAACTACTTTAAGATTTTGGAAGCTAAGAAATTGCATGACTGATGATGGCAAACATGCTTTCATTTGATTTCAGTCTTGCAGACAGGCCAAAATCACAGCAGATGTTGATTTTTGGCGTCTATTATGAGAAAACTTCATTTGACTCAAATATTCATTTGAGCTGCTAGGCTCTCAATTCTTGCCAGATCGTTTTAGAAAACTTTCTACTTTAAGAAGACTCCCAAAGAAAGGTAAGTATGTGCTTTGAATTGAGTTTGCATAAGCATTTTTTGAAAACGCAGTACATGTTTGATTTGATGTTCATTAGTGACGAGCGAATTTGAACATAATATAGTCTAAACAGCTTGTTTCTTTTGGAACACACCTATATGTATATAAGATATGTTGTCGACCCCTCAAGCTCATCTAACTACTTTAAGATTTTGGAAGCTAAGAAATTGCATGACTGATGATGGCAAACATGCTTTCATTTGATTTCAGTGCGCAGACGGGCCAAAATCACAGCAGATGTTGATTTTGGCGTCTATTCGCCGAGAAAACTTCATTTGACTCAAATATTCATTTGAGCTGCTAGGCTCTCAATTCTTGCCAGATCGTTTTAGAAAACTTTCTACTTTAAGAAGACTCCCAAAAGAAAGGTAAGTATGTGCTTTGAATTGAGTTTGCATAAGCATTTTTGAAAACGCAGTACATGTTTGATTTGATGTTCATTCGCGACGAGAGAGGGAATTTGAACATAATATAGTCTAAACAGCTTGTTTCTTTTGGAACACACCTATATACATATGTATATAAGATATGTTGTCGACCCCTCAAGCTCATCTAACTACTTTAAGATTTTGGAAGCTAAGAAATTGCATGACTGATGATGGCAAACATGCTTTCATTTGATTTCAGTGCGCAGACGGGCCAAAATCACAGCAGATGATGATTTTTGGCGTCTATCGCAGAAAACTTCATTTGACTCAAATATTCATTTGAGCTGCTAGGCTCTCAATTCTTGCCAGATCGTTTTAGAAAACTTTCTACTTTAAGAAGACTTCCGAAGCAAGGTAAGTATGTGCTTTGAATTGAGTTTGCATAAGCATTTTTTGAAAACGCAGTACATGTTTGATTTGATGTTCATTCGCGACGAGAGAGGGAATTTGAACATAATATAGTCTAAACAGCTTGTTTCTTTTGGAACATACCTATATACATATGTATATAAGATATGTTGTCGACCCCTCAAGCTCATCTAACTACTTTAAGATTTTGGAACCTAAGAAATTGCATGACTGATGATGGCAAACACTCTTTCATTTGATTTCAGTTCACAGACGGGCCAAAATCACAGCAGATGTTGATTTTTGGCGTCTATTCGTCGGGAAAACTTCATTTGACTCAAATATTCATTTGAGCTGCTAGGCTCTTAATTCTTGCCAGATCGTTTTAGAAAACTTTCTACTTTAAGAAGACTCCCAAAGAAAGCCAAGTATGTGCTTTGAATTGAGTTTGCATAAGCACTTTTTGAAAACGCAGTACATGTTTGATTTGATGTTCATTCGTGACGAGAGAGGGAATTTGAACATAATATAGTCTAAACAGCTTGTTTCTTTTGGAACACACCTATATGTATATAAGATATGTTGTCGACCCCTCAAGCTCACCTAACTACTTTAAGATTTTGGAAGCTAAGAAATTGCATGACTGATGATGGCAAACATGCTTTCATTTGATTTCAGTCTTGACAGGCCAAAATCACAGCAGATGTTGATTTTTTGCGTCTATTAGCAGAGAAAACTTCATTTGACTCAAATATTCATTTGAGCTGCTAGGCTCTCAATTCTTGCCAGATCGTTTTAGAAAACTTTCTACTTTAAGAAGACTCCCAAAGAAAGCTAAGTATGTGCTTTGAATTGAGTTTGCATAAGCATTTTTGAAAGCAGTACATGTTTGATTTGATGTTCATTACATGACGAGAGAGAATTTGAACATAATATAGTCTAAACAGCTTGTTTCTTTTGGAACACACCTACATTTATATAAGATATGTTGTCGACCCTCAAGCTCATCTAACTACTTTAAGATTTTGGAAGCTAAGAAATTGCATGACTGATGATGGCAAACATGCTTTCATTTGATTTCAGTCTTGAGACAGGCCAAAATCACAGCAGATGTTGATTTTTGGCGTCTATTCGCCGAAAACTTCATTTGACTCAAATATTCATTTGAGCTGCTAGGCTCTCTTAATTCTTGCCAGATCGTTTTAGAAAACTTTCTACTTTAAGAAGACTCCCAAAAGAAAGGTAAGTATGTGCTTTGAATTGAGTTTGCATAAGCATTTTTTGAAAGCTTGCAGTACATGTTTGATTTGATGTTCATTACATGACGAGAGGGAATTTGAACATAATATAGTCTAAACAGCTTGTTTCTTTTGGAACATACCTATTTAATATATGTATATAAGATATGTTGTCGACCCCTCAAGCTCATCTAACTACTTTAAGATTTTGGAAGCTAAGAAATTGCATGACTGATGATGGCAAACATGCTTTCATTTGATTTCAGTCTTGAGCGGGCCAAAATCACAGCAGATGTTGATTTTTGGCGTCTATTAAGCGAAAACTTCATTTGACTCAAATATTCATTTGAGCTGCTAGGCTCTCAATTCTTGCCAGATCGTTTTAGAAAACTTTCTACTTTAAGAAGACTCCCGAAGCAAGGTAAGTATGTGCTTTGAATTGAGTTTGCATAAGCATTTTTTGAAAGCATAGTACATGTTTGATTTGATGTTCATTACATGACGAGAGAATTTGAACATAATATAGTCTAAACAGCTTGTTTCTTTTGGAACATACCTATATGTATATAAGATATGTTGTCGACCCTCAAGCTCATCTAACTACTTTAAGATTTTGGAAGCTAAGAAATTGCATGACTGATGATGGCAAACATGCTTTCATTTGATTTCAGTCTTGAGACAGGCCAAAATCACAGCAGATGTTGATTTTGGCGTCTATTATGAAAACTTCATTTGACTCAAATATTCATTTGAGCTGCTAGGCTCTCAATTCTTGCCAGATCGTTTTAGAAAACTTTCTACTTGAAGAAGACTCCCAAAGAAAGGTAAGTAGGTGCGTTGAATTGAGTTTGCATAAGCATTTTTGAAAAGCGCAGTACATTTTTGATTTGATGTTAATTCGCTAACAGAGAGCGAATTTGAACAAAATGTAGTCTAAACAACTTGTTTCTTTTGGAACATACCTATATATATGTATATAAGATATGTTGTCGACCCCTCAAGCTCATCTAACTACTTTAAGATTTTGGAAGCTAAGAAATTGCATGACTGATGATGGCAAACATGCTTTCATTTGATTTCAGTTCACAGACAGGCCAAAATCACAGCAGATGTTGATTTTTGGCGTCTATTCGTCGAGAAAACTTCATTTGACTCAAATATTCATTTGAGCTGCTAGGCTCTCAATTCTTGCCAGATCGTTTTAGAAAACTTTCTACTTTAAGAAGACTCCCAAAGAAAGCTAAGTATGTGCTTTGAATTGAGTTTGCATAAGCATTTTTTGAAAACGCAGTACATGTTTGATTTGATGTTCATTCGCGACGAGAGAGGGAATTTGAACATAATATAGTCTAAACAGCTTGTTTCTTTTGGAACATACCTATATATATATGTATATAAGATATGTTGTCGACCCCTCAAGCTCATCTAACTACTTTAAGATTTTGGAACCTAAGAAATTGCATGACTGATGATGGCAAACACTCTTTCATTTGATTTCAGTTCACAGACGGGCCAAAATCACAGCAGATGTTGATTTTTGGCGTCTATTCGCAGAAAACTTCATTTGACTCAAATATTCATTTGAGCTGCTAGGCTCTTAATTCTTGCCAGATCGTTTTAGAAAACTTTCTACTTTAGAAGACTCCCAAAAGCAAGGTAAGTATGTGCTTTGAATTGAGTTTGCATAAGCACTTTTGAAAACATAGTACATGTTTGATTTGATGTTCATTCGCGACGAGAGAGGGAATTTGAACATAATATAGTCTAAACAGCTTGTTTCTTTTGGAACACACCTATATGTATATAAGATATGTTGTCGACCCCTCAAGCTCATCTAACTACTTTAAGATTTTGGAAGCTAAGAAATTGCATGACTGATGATGGCAAACATGCTTTCATTTGATTTCAGTCTTGAGACGGCCAAAATCACAGCAGATGTTGATTTTTGGCGTCTATTCGCCGAGAAAACTTCATTTGACTCAAATATTCATTTGAGCTGCTAGGCTCTCAATTCTTGCCAGATCGTTTTAGAAAACTTTCTACTTTAAGAAGACTCCCAAAGAAAGGTAAGTATGTGCTTTGAATTGAGTTTGCATAAGCATTTTTTAAAACGCAGTACATGTTTGATTTGATGTTCATTACATGACGAGAGAGAATTTGAACATAATATAGTCTAAACTGCTTGTTTCTTTTGGAACATACCTATATACATATGTATATAAGATATGTTGTCGACCCCTCAAGCTCATCTAACTACTTTAAGATTTTGGAAGCTAAGAAATTGCATGACTGATGATGGCAAACACTCTTTCATTTGATTTCAGTTCACAGACAGACCAAAATCACAGCAGATGTTGATTTTTGGCGTCTATTCGTCGGGAAAACTTCATTTGACTCAAATATTCATTTGAGCTGCTAGGCTCTTAATTCTTGCCAGATCGTTTTAGAAAACTTTCTACTTTAAGAAGACTCCCAAAGAAAGCCAAATATGTGCTTTGAATTGAGTTTGCATAAGCACTTTTTTGAAAAGCATACATGTTTGATTTGATGTTCATTCGCGACGAGAGGGAATTTGAACATAATATAGTCTAAACAACTTGTTTCTTTTGGAACACACCTATATCTATATAAGATATGTTGTCGACCCCTCAAGCTCATCTAACTACTTTAAGATTTTGGAAGCTAAGAAATTGCATGACTGATGATGGCAAACATGCTTTCATTTGATTTCAGTCTTGAGCAGACCAAAATCACAGCAGATGTTGATTTTTGGCGTCTATTATGAAAACTTCATTTGACTCAAATATTCATTTGAGCTGCTAGGCTCTCAATTCTTGCCAGATCGTTTTAGAAAACTTTCTACTTTAAGAAGACTCCCGAAGCAAGGTAAGTATGTGTTTTGAATTGAGTTTGCATAAGCACTTTTTTGAAAACGCAGGACATGTTTGATTTGATGTTCATTAGCGACGAGAGAGAATTTGAACATAATATAGTCTAAACAGCTTGTTTCTTTTGGAACATACCTATATATATGTATATAAGATATGTTGTCGACCCTCAAGCTCATCTAACTACTTTAAGATTTTGGAAGCTAAGAAATTGCATGACTGATGATGGCAAACATGCTTTCATTTGATTTCAGTCTTGACAGGCCAAAATCACAGCAGATGTTGATTTTTGGCGTCTATTACGCGAAAACTTCATTTGACTCAAATATTCATTTGAGCTGCTAGGCTCTTAATTCTTGCCAGATCGTTTTGAAAACTTTCTACTTTAAGAAGACTCCCAAAAAAGCTAAGTATGTGCTTTGAATTGAGTTTGCATAAGCACTTTTTGAAAAGCATAGTACATGTTTGATTTGATGTTCATTACATGACGAGAGAGAATTTGAACATAATATAGTCTAAACAGCTTGTTTCTTTTGGAACATACCTATATACATATGTATATAAGATATGTTGTCGACCCTCAAGCTCATCTAACTACTTTAAGATTTTGGAAGCTAAGAAATTGCATGACTGATGATGGCAAACATGCTTTCATTTGATTTCAGTCATAGCAGACCAAAATCACAGCAGATGTTGATTTTTGGCGTCTATTAGCGAAAACTTCATTTGACTCAAATATTCATTTGAGCTGCTAGGCTCTCAATTCTTGCCAGATCGTTTTAGAAAACTTTCTACTTTAAGAGACTCCCAGCAAAGGTAAGTATGTGCTTTGAATTGAGTTTGCATAAGCACTTTTGAAAGCAGTACATGTTTGATTTGATGTTCATTACATGACGAGAGAGAATTTGAACATAATATAGTCTAAACAACTTGTTTCTTTTGGAACACACCTATATACATATGTATATAAGATATGTTGTCGACCCCTCAAGCTCATCTAACTACTTTAAGATTTTGGAAGCTAGAAATTGCATGACTGATGATGGCAAACATGCTTTCATTTGATTTCAGTTCCAAAATCACAGCAGATGTTGATTTTTGGCGTCTATTAAGCCGAGAAAACTTCATTTGACTCAAATAT
>NW_024402173.1:0-7138 GCF_016859285.1 Xiphias gladius
GCACTTTTTGGCATAGGACATGTTTGATTTGATGTTCATTACATGACGAGAGAATTTGAACATAATATAGTCTAAACAGCTTGTTTCTTTTGGAACACACCTATATGTATATAAGATATGTTGTCGACCCTCAAGCTCATCTAACTACTTTAAGATTTTGGAAGCTAGAAATTGCATGACTGATGATGGCAAACATGCTTTCATTTGATTTCAGTCTTGAGCAGGCCAAAATCACAGCAGATGTTGATTTTGCGTCTATTAGCGAAAACTTCATTTGACTCAAATATTCATTTGAGCTGCTAGGCTCTCAATTCTTGCCAGATCGTTTTAGAAAACTTTCTACTTTTAAGAAGACTCCCAAAAGCAAGGTAAGTATGTGCTTTGAATTGAGTTTGCATAAGCACTTTTGAAAAGCAGTACATGTTTGATTTGATGTTCATTAGCGACGAGAGAGAATTTGAACATAATATAGTCTAAACAGCTTGTTTCTTTTGGAACACACCTATATATGTATATAAGATATGTTGTCGACCCTCAAGCTCATCTAACTACTTTAAGATTTTGGAAGCTAAGAAATTGCATGACTGATGATGGCAAACATGCTTTCATTTGATTTCAGTCTTGAGCAGACGGGCCAAAATCACAGCAGATGTTGATTTTGGCGTCTATTAAGCGAAAACTTCATTTGACTCAAATATTCATTTGAGCTGCTAGGCTCTCAATTCTTGCCAGATCGTTTTAGAAAACTTTCTACTTTTAAGAAGACTCCCAAAGAAAGCTAAGTATGTGCTTTGAATTGAGTTTGCATAAGCATTTTTGAAAACGCAGTACATGTTTGATTTGATGTTCATTCATGACGAGAGAGGAATTTGAACATAATATAGTCTAAACAGCTTGTTTCTTTTGGAACACACCTATATGTATATAAGATATGTTGTCGACCCTCAATCTCATCTAACTACTTTAAGATTTTGTAAGCTAAGAAATTGCATGACTGATGATGGCAAACATGCTTTCATTTGATTTCAGTCTTGAGACAGGCCAAAATCACAGCAGATGTTGATTTTTGGCGTCTATTCGCGAAAACTTCATTTGACTCAAATATTCATTTGAGCTGCTAGGCTCCCAATTCTTGCCAGATCGTTTTAGAAAACTTTCTACTGTAAGAAGACTCCCAAAGCAAGGTAAGTATGTGCTTTGAATTGAGTTTGCATAAGCATTTTTGAAAGCATAGTACATGTTTGATTTGATGTTCATTACATGACGAGAGAATTTGAACATAATATAGTCTAAACAGCTTGTTTCTTTTGGAACACACCTATATGTATATAAGATATGTTGTCGACCCTCAAGCTCATCTAACTACTTTAAGATTTTGGAAGCTAAGAAATTGCATGACTGATGATGGCAAACATGCTTTCATTTGATTTCAGTCTTGAGCAGGCCAAAATCACAGCAGATGTTGATTTTTGGCGTCTATTACATGAAAACTTCATTTGACTCAAATATTCATTTGAGCTGCTAGGCTCTCAATTCTTGCCAGATCGTTTTAGAAAACTTTCTACTTTAAGAAGACTCCCAAAAGGTAAGTATGTGCTTTGAATTGAGTTTGCAAAAGCATTTTTTGAAAACGCAGTACATGTTTGATTTGATGTTCATTAGCGACGAGAGAGAATTTGAACATAATATAGTCTAAACAGCTTTTTTCTTTTGGAACATACTTATATGTATATAAGATATGTTGTCGACCCCTCAAGCTCATCTAACTACTTTAAGATTTTGGAAGCTAAGAAATTGCATGACTGATGATGGCAAACATGCTTTCATTTGATTTCAGTGAGCACACGGCCAAAATCACAGCAGATGTTGATTTTTGGCGTCTATTCGTCGGGAAAACTTCATTTGACTCAAATATTCATTTGAGCTGCTAGGCTCTTAATTCTTGCCAGATCGTTTTAGAAAACTTTCTACTTTAAGAAGACTCCCAAAAGAAAGCCAAGTATGTGCTTTGAATTGAGTTTGCATAAGCACTTTTTGAAAACGCAGTACATGTTTGATTTGATGTTCATTCGCGATGAGAGAGAATTTGAACATAATATAGTCTAAACAGCTTGTTTCTTTTGGAACACACCTATATCTATATAAGATATGTTGTCGACCCCTCAAGCTCATCTAACTACTTTAAGATTTTGGAAGCTAAGAAATTGCTTGACTGATGATGGCAAACACTCTTTCATTTGATTTCAGTTCACAGACAGGCCAAAATCACAGCAGATGTTGATTTTTGGCGTCTATTAGCCGAGAAAACTTCATTTGACTCAAATATTCATTTGAGCTGCTAGGCTCTCAATTCTTGCCAGATCATTTTTAGAAAACTTTCTACGTTAAGAAGACTCCCAAAGAAAGCAAGGTAAGTATATGCTTTGAATTGAGTTTGCATAAGCATTTTTTTGAAAACGCAGTACATGTTTGATTTGATGTTCATTCGTGACGAGAGAGGGAATTTGAACATAATATAGTCTAAACAGCTTGTTTCTTTTGGAACACACCTATATGTATATAAGATATGTTGTCGACCCCTCAAGCTCATCTAACTACTTTAAGATTTTGGAAGCTAAGAAATTGCATGACTGATGATGGCAAACATGCTTTCATTTGATTTCAGTTTGCTGACGGGCCAAAATCACAGCAGATGTTGATTTTTGGCGTCTGTTTGCAGAGAAAACTTCATTTGACTCAAATATTCATTTGAGCTGCTAGGCTCTTAATTCTTGCCAGATCGTTTTAGAAAACTTTCTACTTTAAGAAGACTCCCGAAGCAAGGTAAGTATGTGTTTTGAATTGAGTTTGCATAAGCACTTTTTTGAAAACGCAGGACATGTTTGATTTGATGTTCATTCGCGACGAGAGAGGGAATTTGAACATAATATAGTCTAAACAGCTTGTTTCTTTTGGAACATACCTATTTAATATATGTATATAAGATATGTTGTCGACCCCTCAAGCTCATCTAACTACTTTAAGATTTTGGAAGCTAAGAAATTGCATGACTGATGATGGCAAACATGCTTTCATTTGATTTCAGTGAGCAGGCCAAAATCACAGCAGATGTTGATTTTTGGCGTCTATTCGCGGAGAAAACTTCATTTGACTCAAATATTCATTTGAGCTGCTAGGCTCTCAATTCTTGCCAGATCGTTTTAGAAAACTTTCTACTTTAAGAAGACTCCCGAAGCAAGGTAAGTATGTGCTTTGAATTGAGTTTGCATAAGCACTTTTTGAAAAGCACAGTACATGTTTGATTTGATGTTCATTCAGCGACGAGAGAGAATTTGAACATAATATAGTCTAAACAGCTTGTTTCTTTTGGAACATACCTATTTATATATGTATATAAGATATGTTGTCGACCCCTCAAGCTCATCTAACTACTTTAAGATTTTGGAAGCTAAGAAACTGCATGACTGATGATGGCAAACATGCTTTCATTTGATTTCGGTGCTCACACCGCCAAAATCACAGCATAAGTTGAATTTTGGCGTATATTAGCAGAGAAAACTTCATTTGACTCAAATATTCATTTGAGCTGCTAGGCTCTCAATTCTTGCCAGATCGTTTTAGAAAACTTTCTACTTTAAGAAGACTCCCAAAGAAAGCTAAGTATGTGCTTTGAATTGAGTTTGCATAAGCATTTTTGAAAACGCAGTACATGTTTGATTTGATGTTCATTCGCGACGAGAGAGCGAATTTGAACATAATATAGTCTAAACAGCTTGTTTCTTTTGGAAAACACCTATATGTATATAAGATATGTTGTCGACCCCTCGAGCTCATCTAACTACTTTAAGATTTTGGAAGCTAAGAAATTGCATGACTGATGATGGCAAACATGCTTTCATTTGATTTCAGTTCACAGACAGGCCAAAATCACAGCAGATGTTGATTTTTGGCGTCTATTCGCAGAAAACTTCATTTGACTCAAATATTCATTTGAGCTGCTAGGCTCTCAATTCTTGCCAGATCGTTTTAGAAAACTTTCTACTTTAAGAAGACTCCCAAAAGCAAGGTAAGTATATGCTTTGAATTGAGTTTGCATAAGCATTTTATGAAAGCAGTAAATGTTTGATATGATGTTCATAAGCGACGAGAGAGGTAATTTGACAATAATATAGTCTAAACAGCTTGTTTCTTTTGGAACACACCTACATTTATATAAGATATGTTGTCGACCCCTCAAGCTCATCTAACTACTTTAAGATTTTGGAAGCTAAGAAATTGCATGACTGATGATGGCAAACATGCTTTCATTTGATTTCAGTACGCACACGGGCCAAAATCACAGCAGATGTTGATTTTTGGCGTCTATTCGCAGAGAAAACTTCATTTGACTCAAATATTCATTTGAGCTGCTAGGCTCTTAATTCTTGCCAGATCGTTTTAGAAAACTTTCTACTTTAAGAAGACTCCCAAAGAAAGCAAGGTAAGTATGTGCTTTGAATTGAGTTTGCATAAGCACTTTTTTGAAAACGTAGTACATGTTTGATTTGATGTTCATTCGCGACGAGAGAGGGAATTTGAACATAATATAGTCTAAACAGCTTGTTTCTTTTGGAACATACCTATTTAATATATGTATATAAGATATGTTGTCGACCCCTCAAGCTCATCTAACTACTTTAAGATTTTGGAAGCTAAGAAATTGCATGACTGATGATGGCAAACATGCTTTCATTTGATTTCAGTGCGCATACGGGCCAAAATCTCAGAAGAGGTTGATTTTGGCGTCTATTAGCCGAAAACTTCATTTGACTCAAATATTCATTTGAGCTGCTAGGCTCTCAATTCTTGCCAGATCGTTTTAGAAAACTTTCTACTTTAAGAAGACTCCAAAAGAAAGGTAAGTATGTGCTTTGAATTGAGTTTGCATAAGCATTTTTGAAAACGCAGTACATGTTTGATTTGATGTTCATTACATGACGAGAGAGAGAATTTGAACATAATATAGTCTAAACAGCTTGTTTCTTTTGGAACATACCTATATGTATATAAGATATGTTGTCGACCCTCAAGCTCATCTAACTACTTTAAGATTTTGGAAGCTAAGAAATTGCATGACTGATGATGGCAAACATGCTTTCATTTGATTTCAGTCTTGCAGACGGGCCAAAATCACAGCAGATGTTGATTTTGGCGTCTATTACATGAAAACTTCATTTGACTCAAATATTCATTTGAGCTGCTAGGCTCTCAATTCTTGCCAGATCGTTTTAGAAAACTTTCTACTTTAAGAAGACTCCCAAAGAAAGCTAAGTATGTGCTTTGAATTGAGTTTGCATAAGCATTTTTTGAGCATGAGTACATGTTTGATTTGATGTTCATTACGACGAGAGAGAATTTGAACATAATATAGTCTAAACAGCTTGTTTCTTTTGGAACACACCTATATGTATATAAGATATGTTGTCGACCCCTCAAGCTCATCTAACTACTTTAAGATTTTGGAAGCTAAGAAATTGCATGACTGATGATGGCAAACATGCTTTCATTTGATTTCAGTGCGGACACGGCCAAAATCACAGCAGATGTTGATTTTGGCGTCTATTCGCCAGAAAACTTCATTTGACTCAAATATTCATTTGAGCTGCTAGGCTCTTAATTCTTGCCAGATCGTTTTAGAAAACTTTCTACTTAAGAAGACTCCCAAAGAAAGCTAAGTATGTGCTTTGAATTGAGTTTGCATAAGCATTTTTTGAAAACGCAGTACATGTTTGATTTGATGTTCATTCGCGACGAGAGAGGGAATTTGAACATAATATAGTCTAAACAGCTTGTTTCTTTTGGAACACACCTATATGTATATAAGATATGTTGTCGACCCCTCAAGCTCATCTAACTACTTTAAGATTTTGGAAGCTAAGAAATTGCATGACTGATGATGGCAAACATGCTTTCATTTGATTTCAGTGCGCAGACGGGCCAAAATCACAGCAGATGTTGATTTTGGCGTCTGTTCGCCGTGAAAACTTCATTTGACTCAAATATTCATTTGAGCTGCTAGGCTCTCAATTCTTGGCAGATCGTTTTGAAAACTTTCTACTTTAAGAAGACTCCCAAAAGCCAAGTATGTGCTTTGAATTGAGTTTGCATAAGCATTTTTGAAAACGCAGTACATGTTTGATTTGATGTTCATTATGACGAGAGGAATTTGAACATAATATAGTCTAAACTTGTTTCTTTTGGAACACACCTATATACATATGTATATAAGATATGTTGTCGACCCTCAAGCTCATCTAACTACTTTAAGATTTTGGAAGCTAAGAAATTGCATGACTGATGATGGCAAACATGCTTTCATTTGATTTCAGTCTTGAGCGGGCCAAAATCACAGCAGATGTTGATTTTGGCGTCTATTCGAGAAAACTTCATTTGACTCAAATATTCATTTGAGCTGCTAGGCTCTCAATTCTTGCCACATCGTTTTAGAAAACTTTCTACTTTAAGAAGACTCCCAAAAGCTAAGTATGTGCTTTGAATTGAGTTTGCATAAGCATTTTTGAAAACGCAGTACATGTTTGATTTGATGTTCATTACATGACGAGAGAGAATTTGAACATAATATAGTCTAAACAACTTGTTTCTTTTGGAACACACCTATATGTATATAAGATATGTTGTCGACCCTCAAGCTCATCTAACTACTTTAAGATTTTGGAAGCTAGAAATTGCATGACTGATGATGGCAAACATGCTTTCATTTGATTTCAGTGTGAGCGCCAAAATCACAGCAGATGTTGATTTTTGGCGTCTATTACGAGAAAACTTCATTTGACTCAAATATTCATTTGAGCTGCTAGGCTCTCAATTCTTGCCAGATCGTTTTAGAAAACTTTCTACTTTAAGAGGACTCCCAAAAAGCCAAGTATGTGCTTTGAATTGAGTTTGCATAAGCACTTTTTGAAAGCAGTACATGTTTGATTTGATGTTCATTAGCTGCATGAGAGAGAATTTGAACATAATATAGTCTAAACAACTTGTTTCTTTTGGAACATACCTATATACATATGTATATAAGATATGTTGTCGACCCCTCAAGCTCATCTAACTACTTTAAGATTTTTGGAAGCTAAGAAATTGC
>NW_024402174.1:0-7132 GCF_016859285.1 Xiphias gladius
TGCAGAGTTAAAGCCAGGAGGTGACTTGTAGGGTTCCTTTTGGCGGCAAATAATGAAGCATAAACTCACAGCATGAGCAGCACAATGATCACTATTATAGACTGATTCCTTCTATTATCGAGCTTTAGCATCCCCTTTTTCTTTCTTGAAGAGCCTCTTGTTTTAATATTCCATTCACTGTTTTAACAGCATTTTCTTGTACTTTTCTTTAAAAAAAAAAAATTTACCATCTGTTTATTAAAGTGCAGATAAAGAATGACAAAGATCTAGAGCAGCATTTGTCAGGATTTTGTCGAGCTGAAACGAATCGCCATTTTCAGTTGGATAATTGCTAATAATAATAAAATTGTGAGTACTGAGCTCTTTTGCGTTTTGCTAAAATTATCACCTGATGATGTCCCCTTAATCCCCAACACTCCCTCAGTGTTCAACAGGCCTAAGTGCATGAAAGATTTTGAGGCCAATGATGGAGGGCTGGCCAACGAGTAGCCCCTGGGTCCTGCTAAGCCAAGCTAACTTATCGCTGATTGGCTAATAACCGTCAGTCGGGACTTGCATGAAAGGACATCATCCTGCTGCATCCCTCAGAAGAGTAGAACTTGTAATACTATTTGCATAATGTGTGTTTTGACTTTAAAACACTGTAACTGTGGATGTGTGATTATAGTTCAGTTATTAAAAGATGTAATTGAGGAAGATTATTAAACAACAGTAATAATGTGGTTTTATTGTCCCTTTGGCAAGGAACAACGTGACATGAATTCAGAGCAGAATATTGAGACAAAACTTCGTTTAAGATGGTACTAGTTTCCCAGAGGCTCATCTTTAAATCATTCATTATTCATTCTTTTTCATTCATTCATTCATTCATTCATAGCTACCTTACTGCCCTCTAGCAGTTCTTGGAATATTGCAGTTTCTCCAAAATCACCATAAAAAGTCAAAAAAAAATTGTGAGGAGGACGTTCCCTCTTCTTAAGAAATTCCTGAAAACAATTTGTTCAAATCTGCCACCAACAGGATCATAAGACAAAAGAAATTAAAGGGCTTAGAAACTGATCGAGTTGTGTGTGTGTGTGTGTGTGTGTGTGTGTGTGTGTGTGTGTGTTTGTCTCCTGTCTCGTGAATAACAGGCGTTGTCTCTGTCTGCGTGAATAACAGGCTTATCCTGTGATTGAAAAGTTCGAGACACCTGGCAGTCTCAGCTGAAACACGTACCGATTCCCAGTACAGATATGATTCTGGCCAATGGGAAGCTCAAACAACTCCTTGTTGGATCACTGTGTTGGAGCAGGTTAGAAGGCGGATGTCTGCTGACTGTCCTGGCAAAAAAATCTATATGTAAGAACTTGACATCAGTCCGTAGGTCATGAGAAGGGGTAAACAGTGGTTTGTTGACCCAGCTCCCAGACGTGAGCAGATTTCAGAAAAAACAAACAACTGACACAGTCATACGCATCACGCCAGCAGGCTTCAGATTTTTCTTTTCCTTTGTATGATTGCTGAAACAGTAATCAGACTAATAAGAAACAAAACAATAGTTTGATTTAGGAATCACACTGATGACATATGCCACGGTGTTAATACACCAGCTGCTTCTGACCAAAGAAAGCTACCATGTACAGTTCCTGTTCTGTGTGTGCCGGCCAGGGGCCCCAGGGCAAAATAGACTTCCCTCGCGGCACACATTTGCAGATCCCAGTTATGGTAGAGTGTAGCAAATGTCACATGTATAAAGGCAGCCAACTGAGGTGATCTGATACGTGAACAGATAAATTTATAATTTTTCCTTGCATGCAAATACTTTTAACATATTATTAAGTCTGTTTACATTTAGAGTACATATTTTTCAAATTCTTCAGATTCTGTATACATGTCTGGTACATCCGTTTAACATTCACAAATGTGAGAACACAGGTATAGTGGAGATATAGTACCAGTTTCTCACTTTCACACTCATTTGAAAAAAAAAATACAGCAGCTACGACAGAAGTCTTTCCATCACAATCTTTGCAGGAGACTTGGAGGGTCGGATGGATCCGCATCATTCTGGATAGTCACTTCCACTGGATTGAACACAGCCGAGATGGGGAGGGCCCTAAACTTAAGCACCAACATGGACTCAGCTCACAGAGGGGGTGATCGCGGGTGGAAAGCCAGACTTTCTGCTCTAGGTAATAAAGTGGAGTCTAGGATACAGCAGGAGTGTTGCTGGGGATAGGAATCACTGGTGTTACCACTTTATTACCTGACATGCTGACATCCTGGTGATCGTGTCATTGATCAGAAAGAGAACAAGATCTCTTTAAGCCTCCAGTGGACTCTGAGCCTCAACTGGGTGGAACAGGGCATCAGCTCTTGGCTTTTCAAAAGCAGTGGCAATAACACAGGGTGAAAAAAAAAGCACAAGGGTTGTGTTTTTGGGAAGAATTGACTCACCTGCACATCGATGATTCAGTTTCCACCTTCAAACGTGATGAAAAAGTCAGGACAGCTTGAATCCCCGGCCATTGAAGAGGCAAGTTTCAAAAAGACAAAGACGGTTCAGTGGGGCTCAGTAGAACTGCAGTTACGTATGTGAATGCCTGTAAGTTGGCGCAACCACCAACCTCTGCTGTAGCTGCCCGTGGTAGGTTAGAGCTGGCCCCTCAGTAACAGCTTTGATCTTGGTGGGGTCCATTTAAATGCCCTGCTGAAAGAACCTCCAGAAAAATGACATAGTAGCCAAAAAAAATCTAAGTCACGTTTCCCAGTCTTTACAAAGCTAGCTAAATCCACGAAAAATAGTGACAAAAAAGGGACCACAGAAATGAGTGACTAATTGCAGTAGATTGAATGTAAAAAGTTATGAGAATCGAATTACGGAGTATCCAGAGTCTCAAATCAATACCACAAGCGTCCATGTTTTTGAAGTCCATGAGATTGATCCGATACCGCTACTAATTACTTGGGTAAGGCAAAACAAAATACCCCCACTGCCTGCTAGGCTGAATAGGCGTAATGAAAAAAAATAACCGAAAAGCAAAAGTCTCCATCAGGTTCCATTGTTCGCTTTCATAATAAAAAGTAATTTAACAAAAAGAAGTAAATGTCAGCGACAGAAAAATAGCAACAAAAGTGGTATTCAGCTGTAGGTTTGATCACTTAATAGCCAGAGCCATTTTGTGGAGACTTAATATGTATGGAGTTTTCATGGAAGAAATTAGAGTGTTTAACAAGAGTAGTGCAAAGATGCTGGTAGATTAGGGCATGTCAGGAAGAGACCAGCATCCTTTGGAGTTGAAATACCAGTCCTAAGAATTTTTCTGTATTCATAATATCACACTCTCGATTCTGATCTCCTCTGGGAGTTGCATGACTGCCCCCAGACAGTGATAATACGGCAGTTGGAAGCCCTTGTTTGAGGAGAGGGAGTACTGTCACAGGTGCTGTGTCCATGGTGCTGATCCCATGGTATGCCCTGAAGTTTGCCTAGCCATTCCCTAAGAGCGTGTCAATATTCTCACAGGAATCTTTACTACTGGGTGCTAGGTATCACTACAAAAAATCACCAGAGCACCTCCAATTACTTGCCTCGGCCATGTATTGCCATCAAGAACTGGCATGGGGATAGAGTACCCGTCACAAAGCGCCATCACGGTTCTTATCCCACTGGAGTGGTCACAGGCACTTCCTTACTGAATGTGCCGCTGCTCTCACAGTATCCCTGCTGTGGTGGGTATGAGGGATCTCTACAAATAACTGCTAGACAAACTCAAGATTGCTCCTGTTCATCTGAGTCCATTTTATTGAAACTCTGCTCTCACTACGAACAGCATAGTCTTAAGATACCCTGACAAGGAGACAGTGTCAGAGAATCTGAAGAAAGTCAAGCTTGGAGTTTATAGTAAGGTACTCCCCTAATGTTTAAAGCCAGTCCGATTCTAAGTTGCTTTTTGGTTCTCCGAGTAGACAGCACAACTGAAAGCATCTTGCTGGAAGCAACACCTGAAGCCTTCCGACAGAGGGTCTCAAAAACACAAGTGCTGGTGAAGATGCATACCGGACAAAAAGGAATCAAGGTTAAGTGGGTACCAAGGAGACTGAGGTAAGAGGTTATCCAGGTCAGTCTGTAGGTGACAAGTAGCTTCCCCTAAGGTTAAAGACACAAAAATCTGCCAGACTGGCTGGATGGCAGAGGAAGAGAACATTGCAGTAGCTGTGGCTGGAAAAGGGAGAAGCAGTGGTTTAACTATAGTCTCCAAAGTAAAGAGTCAGAGACTGGAGCTCAAGCAATTGCAGGTCTATAAGAAAGCGGTCTATGATCGGGTTGCTGATAACTAACGTTTTGGTCTATGAGATCATATTTGACTATACACAGGTGCACCGTAAAGAAAATGTCTGTGGATCAACATCATGGATAAACATTTGTGACCGTGCCCCCTCCTGTACAAGCAGCTTCCAGCTGTTGCACTACAGTCTGGTTGTAGAAAGCGCCCACAACACTGGATTAAACATCAGAGTCAGGAACTGCTCTCGGGGAATGCAGGAAGGTTCCTCAGACCCACATCCTCCCAATCCACAAGATACTGGACACCATTTAAGACCGCCAAAGACCTTGCAAGCGTGGAGGTGAAGAGGAGGCAGGAGGAGAAAGGGGACAAGTGGGGGATAGGCTACAGGCAGGTGCAATCATTCTGTCTGTCAATAATGAATCTTTATATGGAGCCTGGGTGAGCCCACCTGGCTAAATGTAGACTGCCGGACAAGCATAAATTGAGCAATCAAATCATTATTAATTAAATTTGCATTTAAATGCTGCATTAATAAACCCAAAAGTAAAGTAAAAATTCTGTTTTATTTTTGCAAATTATTATATCACCTTTTTTGCCATTATGATCAATTAATAATATATTTTTTTTAAATGAAATTTCAAAATTACTGTGTAAGTTTTTGTTTTCAACTTAGTTATTAGTTATTTTAGTTATTATTCCATCCCACAATTCATTTGTCTTCTACCTCATTTCAGTTTCGTTTGCTTGATTTAATTCTTTCAATCCTATTTTACAACTTAAAAAATCTCTTTCCTTTCTTTTTACTCCAGCATTTTGTGAATATTTTATGATTCATATTTTATTAATTTCTTTTTAATTGATTGCTATTGTGACTGTATTTGCAAACACCTTGTAGGTAAGTTTTTTATTCTACTTTTTTAACTCTAATTTTTTCACGTTATCATGCAATAACTTTGCAGCAGTCAGAAACTTGTCATTACACACATTCAGGAAATGTATTTTCCAGTTTACTTATGTGCATTGCACATCTAAATATACTCATTTCAGAAGGGTTCAAAAGAATAAGTTCATTGAAGATGACTTACAAATATTACAATGCAATCAGATCACTAGATGTGTTTTCACACATTTGACAAGTGGAGTCTGTCTGTCCTCCACAGCTACACCTCATCCTGGTAGCCAAGTGCTTCACATGTCAAGGCGGCTGCAGATAACTATGAGTGTAACGTGGGCACCAGACATGTACTGTCGAAAAGGTTAAAATTCCAACTTTTACTCTACTGCTTCTCTTTGTGCGGCAGACTGAGCTAATATAAACTCACCTCCTCCAAAGACTGTAGAATTTAGGTATTTTTTCACCCCCAGTTGTTATTATGGCTCAGGCAATAATAGTGAATGTGAAACACAGCAGTGCTTAGGGATCTTTACCTTATTATACTGATAAAAAAGACTGTAAATATAGAATGCAGGTAGAATAAATTTATTTGATGTGTGGAGAAAGCCTAATATTATCAAAAATAATAATTTGTCCATGTGCTCGTCTTAGGTTGCCTTGTGAATAAACACATTCTGTGCTGTTTTTGAACTGGTAATGATCCAGTCTCATCAGGTGTGATTATCGGAAGGAAATTTCTGGCCCTCAAACTCTACATATTTTTCCTATTTCAGAAGATGACTAAATAACCCCCAAAATTAAAGAGCGTGTCTGTGTCTTCCAGATACCAGGTACTGTTACACACTCCACATGATGAATAAATGAGGACAGTGTGTCTGTGACCAAGCGTTGTGCGACCCTGGAGGACTGTCGGTTCCTAGCTGTGCTGATGTCACTGATAATGGCTTCAGGGTATGTGGAGCCTCTGGATTAAACTGCGTGCGTTCACAACTTGATACTCATTTGGCAAAAGCAAGAAGTCTGAATTATTCATACAATGGGACATCTTCTCCAGCATTTAAATGTCATCCGTCAGGCGTGCTCATCCTGCTGTGGGGGAACATCTTGTAACGTGATGGTGCCGAGAATGAAACAGCGCCCGTTTTCTCCTCCACTTCTCCTCCGCTCAGCTCAGCAGGAAGGCTTCATCTAATAACGCCCAGGCTCCCATCATCATCAGCAACATCTTCTGGCAAATGTTGAAAAGAGATTCTCTCTGTATTTGGCCAGGACATCATCAAACACAATTTGAAAAAGGGCAGCGTGTAAAGAGTGAAGAAAAAATTTGCAGTTCTTCATCTCGTGGTATTAATTAAAAAAACCTTGCGTGGCATCAGACTGGGATTTGTGTTTACATTGTATAGATGCTCCAGACTAATTAAATTAACTGCTTCAGGGCGTTTCAGGAAACTGTCCAGAAAGGTTTTAGTCACAGAAATGCAATAAACTGTTATAATTTGAGGTTTAAAAAAACAAACTGAAAACCACTGTGTCCAAGACTCACTACTGCATCATATTCCATTCAAAATTGCTTTCCTTCACCGTCAGGCAATTTTACGGTATTAATAGCTTTTTATTAATTTATTTTTTTCAGTATTTTAAGTTGGCAACAGTATTAAAAATGACCTTATTATTGTTTTTACAAAGTCAGTTTGTATTTACTGAGGTTTTGTTAAAATTAAATTCAAATAATACAAGATCAATTATTATCTCGTTTTTATGCGTAATAAGAGTGTGTACAAAAACTGTATTCTAACATTTTTTTCTCCAAGAAACACAAAACAACTAAAAAGACATGCAAAACAACCAAGAGGCAGTAAGAGACGCAAAAAAATCCCAGAGAAGCGCGCACAATGATACAAATGAATGCAAAAAAAAACACGCAAGGGTAACCGTACAATGATTAAAAAGAGAAAGCACAACA
>NW_024402175.1:0-7083 GCF_016859285.1 Xiphias gladius
GTAACTGGAAGCTGGGTCCTAATGGTCCCATGTTCTCATCAGTCCTCACCCTGGGGCCTAGTATGATTGGGACAATTGTGGGTCTCTTGTAGCCTTATGTTTTGTTTTACTTAAAATCTTCTCAGCTTGTTGCTGAAAACCGCATGACGCCATGTTTGACCCACAATCCTATGTCTCTACATGTTGATTTGGAAATACAATTCAAAACAACAATGGAGCAAGTACAAAGAATCACCAAATTAAAAATGTAAATCATAAACTTTCTTCAGACTCTAGATCAAAGCCAGTTGTTAACTGCAGACTATGGCCGCTTACCAGTAAGATGACTTATCTATTTAATGCTACACTGGAGCGGGTGGAACGACAACTAGGTTTGTTTCATTGCAGACTTAGTGAGCAGGCTGGGTCTAGCTGCCACAGTTTAATGTGACCCTAATAGGTATAGTGTCAGGTGGAGCAAGGTTCAGCAGGACCTAGAGAGCTGTTCATCATTATGGACAGAAGCGTAAGTACTTAGAGCGGGTCATGTTGAGGTAGATGTCAGTCAGAATCAAAAGCAATACTGGCGAGTGTTTTAGCACGTTCTTATGGAATTAATTCACGACTATTCCATCGCGGCAAATATTCGGCCAGTGTCATTATTCCTATGTGGGCTGACGGTGACAAACACAGCTATACTGTTGATGCCAGTTACAGGCCAGTATTCAGTGCAGCAACAGATTACATCACGCGAGCTTATTGTTTTTATAACTTACTGCAGTGTAATAAGGATTCTGTGCTGTGCTCCTCTCCATCTGATGAAATCTGGTTCACGGCCTCATCCCTTCCTCTGTTGTGCTCTTGTTGATCCCCAGTTCTCTCTCTCGTATCCATTAAAATTGTTGGTCAACGTCTTCTGTATTTTCCCCACCCTTGGTATCCGTCAGTTTTGTCCTTTCATGTCATGCTCCTTCCATTCCCAAGATTCTTTATTCTTCTAATGTGCTGATTCTCTCTCCTGGGCTTCTTTGGTACTGCTGTGTCCAAATCTGGGGAGGAGGCTTGAGGGTGACGCCTTGAATTCAGCGTCGAGTGAACGAGTCAATCTTTGTCATCATGGAAGCCCCCGACCAACTCTTCATAGTTGACAACACCGCCAGATCACGGAGCATTCTCGCCCACGGTACACTCTTAGCTAAGTATGTGGTCGGCGAAGAGCGCTTAAATCACTACCGCAGCTGCAGCTACTGACCGGGATGGTAAGGGCCACCTGTAAGATCGCTCAATGGTGGGAGCGCCTTGGGGATCAAGGAGCTAGAACACACTCAGGCAGAATTTTGGCTGACTGAATATTCTGGCCCAAGCAGTGGCGCATCAGCTCCTCTTCTGAAAGGACCTCTTGAAGTCCAAAAGGTTTGAAGGAAAATCCATATCTTTTACGTGCTTTTGGACCTGCCCGTGTGTCCTGAATCTATCTCCTGTCTTCCTCCCTGGCTCCTCTGTACAGCAGTAATGACAAGTTTTAGCTCTCTACTTTTATCTACCCACAACAGAACCTCACAACAACTCTATCAAGACACAGCTAGCCTTCAAGCCTTGCCTAGTGAATTCGCCAGCTGTGATTCGCCCTATGACTTTTGCATGCACCCTGTCAGATATGCCAAGGATGTGTTGCCAAAACACAGGAGTTCAGAAACAGCCACAACACAATGCTCAGCCAGAACAGCCGCGGTCAACTCACTGCCATTATAAAATCATGTGCCACAGCCATATTCATTACAAAAAGCACATCCATGGGCTACAGCCATTTATCCTTACCCACAGCATCGCCTCATGGCGTAGTCACATTGGCAGTGACGATGAGGTAATATTTGACTTATTCTTTAATAATTTTTGTTTCTGTGAGTCAAAAAAGGAGCTTAAGATGAGCATTATTCTTTCTACTACGACTAACTCTCTTTTGTTCATTTTTCGCAGAGTCGGCCTACACGATTTCCCAAAGTTAAAGACATCTGGATTGCTAGCCCTTCACTTGCAGGGCTTGCAATGTTTTCTCTCCTCAGCCACTAGAGTGCGTCACTGGCAAGTTTTAGCTACCGGCCAATCTAACCCAACAAGTAACCTCTGTGCCAAGACTTTGATTATTCTTGCAGCAGCCTGTATATGTTACTATTTACAATTATCAGTGGGTATAATCCAGTCATTGTAGTTTCAGTCCAAACCTATGGGTAAAAGGTGTTTCTTGGATGTTGCTCATTTTATAGCTGGAGAAGAACAAAGATTGAACAAACATGCCAGAAATGTATTCAACAACCATATTTAAATAATAAATAACTGCATTAGGTAATGTGAGGTAATACAGTGATTATGTCATCAATATAATAGTGAGACCTGGGTTAAATCCTAGCTTGTTAACACTGTGTTCTCCACGAGGAACCGAGACGTTGCTCCAACTCTCTAAAAATCACCATCATACTTTTGCACAGAAACTAATCAGGTATATGAAATCTGACTGGGTCTCAGACTCTAACTGTTAAGGCCAAATGCAACAAAGGAGGAATTGCAAAATATACTAGTAAAAGCGTACTTAAGGTGATGTGATGCTGTAATGCTAAGTTTTACTATAACTGACTCTCAGAGGAAATCAACCTTAAAACCCTCCAGAAAGCTACAAAAACCAGTGTCAAATCTTGGCATAAAGATATTGTAATGGCAGGAGATGTCTGGGTATCAGCTTGTGTTTTACCAGTTAATTTATATTTCACTGTTGCTCTGAGAAGAAAATTTTGTCTTTACTGCACGCATTTCCTGTGATTATGAAACATTGATCAAGTAGGTGAAGTGAAGTTTTGGCTCAAATCGCTGATGCAGAAAGTTCAGCAAGGTTTTTAGTTTTGGCCTCTAACAGATGACAAGGATGCAAAATAAAAATGTTCAATGAGGCAGTATATCATGTAAAACTGTGCCTTTGAGCACGTGTCGTGCCCCAGTCAAATCCAGTGCTGCCCAACAGTTAAATCAGTCAACCGAGGAACTAACTTACCTAAACAGGGCCATTATCTTTTCCTTTAATAAAAGTAAGATTCTCCATCTTCTAAAACTCATGTCAGAAAATATAGCAACTATGTATTTTTCATTGCATAAACGAGACCACATATTTGAAGTTAGTATTAGAATATTGGGTCAATAGCTACGACATAAAACTGAAAAAACGCCTGTCCATCACAATGTCATATGCAGAGACAAATGGAGCGACAAGGTGTTTTTCCACACAAAAGTGATGAAAGCTTTAGATTCAGCTCTGGTAAATTCAAAATCAGCCCTGTCCATACACAATGTGTCTGATTAAGAAATTATTCAAAAAGGCCCAAGATGGCTATGTGTTGAGTTGATATTATTCTAAGTGTCTTGGGCATCCAGACTGCTATATTTGGAAATAAACATAACTTAAAACGTATGATGACCACGATCTGAACATGTCGAACTCCTGTTTTTCTATTGCATCTACCGCTGGACAGATCTTGGTTGTGTAAATTTAATGAAGATGATCATACAACAGTGTGTGTGTGTGTGTGTGTGTGTGTGTGCGCGGTGTGTGTGTGTGTGTGTGTGTGTGTGTGTGTGTGTGTGTGTATGCAATTCAGAGCACTTTTTCTCCAGATGTGGAGTATTGTTTTAGTTCACCTAACTGGAAGCGCTATCCGAATGGTCCCATGTTCTCATCAGTCCTCACATTCCTCCTGGGGCCTTGTAAGTATGACAATAATTGTGGGTCTTCGTAGTCTTATGTTTTGTTTACTTAAAATCTTCTCAGTTTGTTGCCATGAAAACCGCATGACGCCATGTTACACTCCACAATCCTGTTCTACATGCGTTGATTTGGAAATACAATTCAAAAACACGGAGCAAGTACAAAGAATCACCAAACTAAAATGTAAATCATAAACCTTCTTCAGACCCAGATCAAAGCCAGAACTGCAGACTGGCGGCCGCTTTTACCAGTAAGATGACTGATTCATTTACCGCCACACTGGAGCTGTGAAACGCATAACTAGGCTTGTTTACTAGAGATTCTAGCAGAGCACAGCTGGCTCCATGCCAAGCCATTGAGTTTAATGTGACCCTAATAGGTGTAAAAGTCAGGTGGAGCAAGGTTCAGCAGGAATCTGTGGAGAGCTGTTCATCATTATGACACAGAAGCGGCTCTCTAGAGCGGGTCATGTTGAGGTAGATGTCGTCAGAATCAAAAGCAATACAACATGAGGTTTTTGAAGCACGTTTATGGAATTAATTCACGCGACTATTCCATCAAGGGGTAAATATTCGTCAGTGCTCATTATTCCATGTGGGCTGACGGTGACAAACACAGCTATACTCGTTGGATGCCAGCTGTGCCAGTATTCAGTGCAGCAACAGATTTACATCACGCAGCTTTCTATTGTTTTTTTTATAACTTACTGCGTAATAAGTGGATTCTGTGCTGTGCCTTCCATCTGATGAAATCTGTCTTCACGGCCTCCTCATCCCTTCCTCTGTTGTGCCTCCTTGTTGATCCTTGGAAGCCCTTCTCGTGATCCACATTAAATTGTTGGTCAACGCCTTCTCTGTATTTCTTCACCTTGGTATCCGCCGGGTTTTTGTCCTTCAAGGCCAAGTGTCTTTCCATTCCCAAGATCTTTATTCTTCTAATGTGCTTTATCTCCTCTCCTCTCCTGGCTTTGTACCTGTGTCCCAAATCTGGGAGGAGGCTTGAGAGTGTGGCGTCTTGAATTCAGTCGAGTGAACAGGTCAATCTTTGTCATCATGGAAGCCCCCGACCAACTCTCTCTCAGTTGACCTTACACGCCAGATCCTAGACATCTCTGTACAGTACACCCTTAGCCAAGTATGTAGTCGTGAAAAGGCGCTAAACCACCACTACTTAGCTGCGGCTACTGACGCGGGATAGTAGGGCCACCTGTAGATCAGCCTTCAATGGTGGGAGCGTCTTGGGATCAGGCTTGAACACACTCAGGCAGAATTTTGGCTGACTAGATATTCTGTCCCGTTAAAGTGGCGTGCAGCTCATGAAAGGACCTCACTTCTGAAGTCCAAAAAAAGGTTTGGAAGGAGAAAATCCATATCTTTTCGTGCTTTGGACCTGTGTCTGTGTGTCCTGAATCTATCTCCTGTCTTTCCCTCGTCCCCTCCTGGCTCCTCTGTGGAAGCAGCAGTAAATGAAGCAAGTTTTAGCTCTCCTACTTATCTACCCACAACCAGAGACTCACAGCAACTCTATCAACTGTCTCGTATGCTCTATGTTTTACTTAATGAACATATTTTCTCCCTTTTATATTTACATATGAATCACTCTCCACTTACCCAGGTATTTTTATTGTCATTGTCCTATATAAGTGTACATTGCATAGCCTTCAAGCCTTGCCTTAGTGAATTAGCTAGCTTTCGTATTCGCTCCCTACTGACTTTTGCATGCACCTGTCAGATACCAAGGATGTGTTGCCAAAACACTACAAGGTTCAGAAAATACAGTAGCCACAACACAATGCTCAGCCAGAACAGCCGTGTCAACTCCTGCCATTATAAAATCATGTGCCCATGTATTCATTACAAAAAAAGCATCCATGGCTACAGCCGATCCGACGACAGCATCGTCTCCTTGGCTATGATCGTGATTACAGCGGTGACGATGAGGTAATATTTGACTTATTCTTTAATAATTTTGTTTCTGTGGAGTCAAAAAGGGCTTAAGATAGTATTATTCTCTTTCACTACCTTCAACTCTTCTTTGTCTCATTTCTTGGCAGAGTCGGGCTTCCACACGTATTTCCCAAAGCAAAACATCCTGGATTGTAGCTCCTTCATACAGGGACTTGCAATGTTTCTCCTCAACCACTAGAGGCCACTGGTGTTTTAGTCACGAAATCAACCCAACAAAGTAACCTCTTGCATACTGCAAGACTTTGATTATTTGGCAACCTGTATATGTTACTATTTACAATTATCAGTGGGTATAATCCAGTCATTGTAGTTCCAGTCAAACCTATGGGTAAAGGTGTTTCTGGATGTTTGCTCGTTTTATGGCTGAGGAACCAAAGTTGAGACAAACGTAGTAGAAGTATTGTTCCAACAACCATATTTAACAATAAATAGCATTAGGTAATGTGAGTGTAATACAGTGATTATGTCATCAATATAATAGTGAGACCTGGGTTAAATCCTGGCCATGCACTGTATGTTCTCACGAGAAACCGCAGACGTTATCAACTCTAAAATCATGTCATACTTTGCACAGAAATAATCAGGTATATAGAAATTCACTAGCTCATAACTGTTAGTCAAATGCAATCAAAGGAGGAATTGCAAAAATACACTAGTACTTACTTAAAGTGGATGTGATGCTGTAATGCTAGGTTTACTATAACTGACTCTCGGAAGACAAACAACCTTTAAACCTCGAAAGCTAAAAACCATGTGTCAAATCTTGGCATAAAATATTTGTAATGGCGGGAGATGTCTGTATCAGCTTGCAGCGACCAGTTAATTTATATCTCACTGTTGCTCTGAGAAGACAGTAACTTCTGTATCCTTGACTACACTGCATTTCTCCTGGGCAAGCCGGTGTTCCCGGTGAGCTACGAACAGATATTTCAGCAGAGTGACTCCTTGGCATTGTGCTTCTGTTCTGCGCTTGACATCAGAAACCTACAAGGAAGACACAATGTTGTTTTCCACATGACCCAAATTGTTATCAATTTGCCTGAGAGATAAGATATGACCTAAGAATATCAGCATTTACTTTGAATGGAGTTACGGCAACGGTCATTGCCATTTTTAAATATTATACACCCATACTGTCAGGTGACCAGTCGGTCGTTTTATCAATACAGACATCAAACAACGCACAAATAGCTAGCCTCCTTTTTATAACGTACACACTTCTGTCATTTGGCTGACAGGTCAGACAGGTAAGGCTTGTAATGTAGGGTTGTCTTCATGTTTTCCAGGAATAACGTTAACATGGGAGTTCAGCGAACACTTGCTGGAGGTTCACTCTCAATGTTCTGGAAAGACTGTCTTTACAGTCGTTTAGTGGTGTCTTAAATG